>NW_028292580.1:11388411-11519018 GCF_029948245.1 Actinia tenebrosa | reverse complement strand
TCCCACGTCTTCCGTCCACATTATGGTGTGTTTATGCTTTCTACAAATTAGATAGTCCTAGCTCAAAGAAATGGGAGTGTATTCTACTGGGTCCAAATGGATTACCTTGGGGTCAGAACTTGGACATAAGAGAAGACTTTTATTCTCCATTGTTTGTAACTATGGACCAATTCGCAATAGACTTCATAAGAGGAATGCGACTTTCCATTCATTCACATCATATGTATTGCCGCTATTTATCGTGGTACTAGTAAGGCCAGGAGTCTACCAAATGAACTGTCCTTTAAATTTAGCGCTCCCATTATTTTTCCTTTAAATGTTCATTTATGGGGTAATCTCTTGGTAAGAGTATATCCATGCTTTGCTTAGCTCCTTAGCCAGGTTATGGGGTTAATGGGAATCTGGTATTTTTGGTTTTGGTACGCGGAAGTTCCCGATGACAAAGCCATTATAATTAAATTATACCAAGAATTTGTACAAAAGCACCTAACCAACCGAACCTTACGGCTTTGATGGAGGAGTCGATAAGTAGTAAAGTTATTCTTGTCGCTTTCCCAAAAGACTATCCATATTTAGATCGCAAGCCCCGCCTCCGCCAGCCCTGACGACTCCTACAAAGCGCAATTCTTGTCTTTTTGTTTCTAGAAGGCTGGTAGTAATTCTTGAACTGAGGCTTTTTCATTCTAAAAGTCAGGGGTGTGCGTGCCATAAAGTTGGAAGGCGTAGTCTGTGTTTCGAATTTCTTGTCATGCCCTGCATTTTGTCCATTGGTAGTTTCTTATCCAACATCCCTGTAAGCTTGTCTTTTTTCATTCCAGCTGCAACGTCCCTTTGATATTTCTCCAGCGCTAAGTCGTTGTTCTCTTTCTTTCGGCGGCACCGCTTTTGTCGCCTCTAACAATCTATCCAAATATTACCACCTAATTTGCCCATGTAATGCGAAGCTGCAATGACTCACCTGCGACTAAGCTAACCATTATACATTAGGTAGGTACTTTTCCTTCCGTAGGTAATCCTTTACCATGATAGCCCCGCCTACGGCAGCGGTCATCTTAGCAAAGTTAGCGAAGCTCTTGCTTGGGTCTTCAGTAAAGTCTTCTTTGAGCACTTTCTTACCTACCCAACCAATACCCGCAACGATGGAAGTAATGATAGCTGCCTCTTCAACAGTTTTCAACAACGCGGTCGACATTATATTACAAAGCGAGAAGGTTATTCCATTTCAGGGATCTTACTTTTTCTAACCTCCACAGGTGCGTGATATGTTGCGGCCTCCCACTTTACTTTTGGCTTCGTAGCCCGCCATTGTAAGTAGAGGCTGCCTGCTGCTATAGCAATTCCTATCGCGCCAATGACGTACCCAGGATTGATAAAGGATTCCTCTTCTCTTTCCTCCACCTTTCCTCCTTCTTTGCTTTGTTCTTTTTATTCATCTCCGCGAGCTTCTTTCCGGCAGCGACTCTGCCCGGAGATTTAGCCTTGGTAATCTTGGTATCTTCTACGGGAGCCTTTTCTGGTGTTCTTCGGTGTCACTCATCTTATATTAAGGGACTTGAAGGACTTGACAAGTAACTTGATGACGACTTGACAATGACTTGGCAATGACTTGACAACGACTTGACTAAGTACTTGAGAATGACTTAAGGACGACTTGACTAAGTACTTGAGGTGACTTGACAACGACTTGACTAAGTACTTGAGAATGACTTAAGGACGACTTGACTAAGTACTTGAGGTGACTTGACAACGACTTGACTAGGTACTTGAGGCGACTTGATCAGGTACCTCAGTAAGTGCTGCCTGGAAGACCTTTTCAACGTCTCTGTTCTTCTTGAAGTCCTTCCAAGATGTTCCGAAGGAACCTAGTACCTCCTTCAAGTCGACGTGCTGAGCTACGTGAAGTGCCGCAGAGGCGACTGCCATTAACTTACCGCACTTCAAAGACAACCACCCCGCAGGTTATCTTAAGTTCTTGGGATATGACATAGTCATCTCTTATGTCCTTCCGCAGTTGCTACACGTCGTCTATAGGCAGTGCAAGTCCAAGCAATTTAGTTGCAAGTCGGATAGCGGAGTCTGCGACGGCGTCTGTGGTCTTACTTGCAAGGGCAGCCTCGTACCTCTTATGGAACTTTTTGACTTCCTCTTCCGACAGCTTATTAACCTGCTCATGGGTAAGTTCCCTGCCTATCATTTCTTTACACTTCCCCGAAGACACAAGGATGTTAAGTTGTTCCTTGAGGTTACTTTCATCTAACTGCGTGGGGACTTCATCTAAGAGCTGCTCAATGTCCATATACATTAGGAGTTAAAGATCTGCGATCTTTATGGAATACGGAAACCTCAAAGAGAAGATCATCTTGGAATGTTGGTGCGTTTTTAAATGCCGCATGTATTCGTGCAGCTGTTCCTTGCTTATCTCACCACCGTAGTCGCTTAAGATGGTTTCCAGATCAGACTTACTGGGTGTATAAAATACTACGAGAGAGCCTATGTTTTCCCTAAAGGGCTTAGAGACGCTGGTAAGCTGCTGGGAAAGCAACCAAACGCTGATATTGTCGTGTCTACCGCTGAAGGCGAGCTTCACTAATTCGGAGGTGCGCCTTTTTACGTCGTCCCCACAGGCAATGTCATCAGTATGAGCAAGGTTTGCGTATCTTTAGGGAATTGCTTGTGCCAGAACTTAAGATGGCTGGATAACTCGTTAGGATCCAGTATGTCCACAAAGAAGTCGTCGTCTTTCACTCCTATGCCTTCCCAGGTGCGGTTATTCACGTAGGTGGGGCATAATAGCACTATGTAGTCAAAGCGGTATCTAAAGGATCCTAATAGCTGCTCCACGATGAACTGGGTCTTTCCGCAGCCGGTGGGTCCTACTATCAGAGCGTTACAAGGTATGTGATTCGGGTTCATTTATATCTAATGAACCCCATTTATATATAGATGGAACCAGTGGAAGCAGTAAGAAGGATTGACGCCGACGCAAAAGATAAAAGAGACACCATAGAAATGCAAAGGGAAGAGATAGACCGGTTAAAAGAGCGCGTGCAGGAATTGTACGATGAAATGTGCGGTCTGAAGCGTGCAGAACGGTTTGGCGCGCTTTTGACAATGGCGGGCTGGGCTAAGGAGTCCATTAAGGACTTCATTCGATATCCCCCATAGATATATGGACTGCATTACGTGCGAACTACCTGCTGACTGCATCATCGTTACCCCTCCGACGCCTCGTAAGAAACACAGCTGCTGTCACTGTAATAAGGTATTCTCTGAAGAAGACTTCGTTGGACATTGGTGTCCCGCGGATACTAAAGCACAAAGGACTTTAGACGACGCTCGAGAAGAGTAAGAGGTCGCAAAGAAGATCTTACTAAGCCCCAGCAAGAGGAATTAGCATAGGTCTTTCTTTTTTATTGTTATTTTGTTAAATGCTGCAAAGAGGTCTCAAGTAAGGACCTATTTTTTATTGTTATTTTGTTAAATCATCGTAATCGAAGAATGGTTAACATGATTATCTTTTTGCTGGTTTCAACGATGAGAAAGAATGATACCTCATCTTTTAATGGGGGCTTAACAAAATAACAAGAAATAATAGACCCTATCCTAAAACCCTCTTACAGGGTTTAACAATTTAACAATAAAAAATAAGGTATATATAATGAAGTGCGTGCAATGTGATAGAGCTTTTAGTAGCAAGCAGCGACTGCAATACCATCTTTCCAAGAAAGTCTGTCAGAAGACCATCAGCACTGTTTGCGGTGACTGCGGTAAGGAACTGTCCACAGTACAGGCCCTACGATATCACCGCGAGCATAGAGTCTGCCTTAAAGGTCATTGCCGCCGATGCGATGAACCCCTCTTCGAAGAAAACTGGCATAAGTACCGCTGCCGTCGCTATGACCTCACAGATGTGGTCTGCGAGACCCACGGCGATTTAGCAGAGCGATGTTGCCCCCTTGAAACCGGCCGGGTGCTCACGCGACGTAAGAAGGAGATCGACGAAGACTTCGTATGCTTCGACGACTATGAGGGTGTAAGGTGGGAGAATAGGGAACACTGGGATGGCATCTGCGACCGATGTGGCTGTATACGTAGCGGCCAACATATTTGGTGCTGCCTTTACGATGGCCCTAAGCCCTTAGATCATTATCTGTTGGTAAGAAAAGAGTGGAATCTACTTAAGGTATAATGTTACCTTACATCGCAGCGTTCCTAGGAGGCGTGACTATTACCTTATCAGCGTATGAAATGGCGGAAAAAATGAGGGCAGACACAGCAGATGACTACTTATCCGCCCATGAAGAGGATTAGTCGCACAACGGATTATCCTCCGCTCGACGTTCGATGTCAAACTTCCATCGGCCGTTTACCTTACCATGACTGCGTAGGTGTGTATATTCTTCACCCTGCAGTATGTATCTCACACAGTCAGGCGCCCAAAGGCTGTATTCCTGACCGTCGCGTTCTAAGACCAACCTCAAACGGTCGATGTCTTCGAATGCGACGTAGTTTTTTATTCGGTATGAAACGCCTTGCAGCAGATCTCGCCAGTATGTTTGTTTAAGAATCATTATACCTATGAAATATTTTAAGGTGCGTGCTTAAAGTGTCTTGACCTTTGAATGCCTTAATGCACCAAGGGCAAGGAATGCGAATGCCAGCAACATATTCATCTATTTCCCTGCAAAGTAGATCATAATCATCGCTTACGATGGTTAAATATCCATTTTCTTCATATCGTTCCAACATTACCCTTTGTTTCTCGGACAATACGCCGGTGCCTTTGGGTGTCTTCAATTCTATGCATAATCCATTGTATTTATTATGGTTGTTAAGGATCAGCAGATCGGGTTGGCCTGCCTGGTAGCCTTTCCGCCAGCTTTTAATGCGCTTACTTGCGGTGTCCTGCAGTTCTCCAAGACCTGGAACTATGATTACGTGCGAGTAGAACCTACGCACCCTGTGTACGGTTCTATCGTGTATGTCTGCCTCCGTTTCTATCTTAAATGCCATTGGATTTGAACCATTGAATCGCTTCTCCATATCGTATTTACCTGTCTTCCTTAGCGTGGGTAGAACGTCACCCAACACCCATTTCCTGAACTTTTTTGCTTCAGCCTTTTCAGATCCGAATATCAATTCGTAAAGACCTTCCTCCGTCAAATACACGGCATTGGGTTGTGCGTTAAGGGTGTCACGCTGAGTTACACCCTTTAAAGACTTCAAAGTTACCCTGTTTTCCTCTGATACGTGATCAGACGCCGCTTTTCTGGAATTTACGTAACCCAACGCCGCCGCCACCTCCTTCGCTTTGAAGTAAAGTTTATCGCCTTGCACTATGCATTGCAGTTTGGTTTCGTTGTTTTCGAATACGCGAAGCATATTATACCTAAGGAATATTTTTTATCCTTTCGCTTGGCTCAAGGAACGCGAATCAATACGCAACGCTTTTTAGCTGATTCATTTCTACACTCAGTTGCGCGTCTGAGACTACGAAGATATATGCGTTGATCTTAGTAGCGTCGCTGGCGTCTTTGGTGCGCTTGATCTCCAACGTAATGCCGTCCTGGGTATTTACCAGCCGCAATCCCTGTCCATGTAGGTCTTCGTCGTTCGTCGTGCGCATGTCGATCCACAGCGCATACTTATCCTTAAAGAATTCCTTTGGACCAATTTGGTCGCCAAACTTACGTGCGACTTCCCGGTACATATCCGCGGGCTTTATCCCTTGTGAGTAAACCTTATTAGGCACTCCGTTGATGCTAACACCTACGTTGGTAATGTTAGGATTAAAGAACGCCTCGGAGTCACGCAATCCTGCCGTGTATGTCTTTGCGAACAGCAACATTATCCCTGTAAGGCTGCGCCTGGGAAGGTTAATGCTTTGGTTGATGACCTCTTCGACGTTATTTGTAAAGCTGAACGTCTTGTACATCACGACGTGATCGTAAAGGAAAGCCTTCCCGGAGCTGTATTCCATACCGGCGCTACGTGCCAGCTCTTCGCTGTATACCGTCTCGTACTGCAGCTCCAAGTTCTTGATGAAATAAGGATCCACGGCTGATGAACTTACATCTTTTCCTTGCAGGATGTTCGTAGTATCTGCTAGGGTCACTTCGAACTGCAGCTCGCTTAGCTGCCTTGGGTAGTATGCACCGTGGTTCGTAATAACTTCAAAGTCCAAAGGAACGACATATTTAGTACCATAAGCCGTCTTTATTTCGTCTTCTCCCGAGGCGCTGTCGGTTGCGCTTCTTACCTTGCGTATGGCTTCACTGGCGATTCCCTGCTCTATCCTTTGCGCGCGGTCAAATGCAGTCAACCATAAGTCTTTGTACGTGGTATACAAATCATACCTGTTTAAGTCCAGCAAGGATTCCCCGGCGAACTTTACGCGCATTTTGGAAACAAGGTTTCTACCTGCATTATTGACGACGTAACGCGCGTCTGCGGTATCTGGCTGTATTGCTAGGTTAAACCTTAGCGCCAGGGTGCCAGGAACCAATACTAGGTTATCCGTTAGGCGGGGTACGCCTACGTACAGCGTTTCTCCTGGCTTTGCGCTAGAAGGTGTGAATGTAACCCGGTGAAAGGTGCGTTCCGCTTTCAGTCCGCCAACATGCTTAGGTAATATGTTGGGGTTTAACTTTGAGCTTATCATATATAATGGAAGTAGAAGGAACAGATTTTGATCCCACCACCGAAGAAGGTCAAGTCGACATTAACGACGAAGAATACGACGCATGGACTAAAGGCGCGGAAACCGCGCCTCACGTTTACGACATGGCCTTGATAAGCAGGTATGGTGATAGGTGGAGAAGCTTCAAGGCAGCCTTGAATCGCATGTGGCAATCAAGAAACCGCGGCAGCCCCGTCCCTGAGTACTTGGAACTTCGAAACATAGACGAGCAGGGAGCAACCGCGCGGGAAACCGTAGAGTGGGCAACGCAAGAGCTAACGCAGCGTTATTCCAGCTTTGATGCTGACGACGTAAGGCTCACAGAACGCGGAAACAAAGTCCTCATAAGCGTTCAAGACCTGAGATTTCCTGACAAAGACCGCTGGACGAAACCACAACCCCTCTTTGATGAGGAGGGCAACGTTAGGGGTGACGTCTCAAGATTAAAAGGCTTTCAACTAGCTACCCGAAGCGCGTTAGAAAGGTTGGAAACCCTAAATGAACGGGTTGCGCTAGAAAAACGCGTCAAGGGACTGCAAGAAACGTTGGAGGAAAGGGAAGCAGATTACATGCGACAAAACCAACTACTCCTTGATGCTCAAAAGAGAGAACTTAACGATAAAAACCAAAGAATAATAGAAATGAGAGAACAAAGAGATGATGCTGAACGTCGAATGAACCAGGCTGAAAAGGCATTCGATCTCGCCCTGCAAGACCTAAACATAAGCAAGGAAGAAGCTAAAAACTTGCATATCACCATAACCGGCTCTTTAGAGGAACGGCGGCAGTTGGTTGCCGAAATTAACACTAAGGAAGAACAAATCCGGCAAAGAGATCAGGCCCTCGAAGACCTGGAGGGGCAAATAGGGCGGCAGCAGGAAATAATCAACGACCAAACCCGTCCCGAAGAGGAAAGGGAAGCAGCTCAAAAGGAAGTGGAGGCCCTCGAGGTACGCCTTGCGGAATTACAGGCGCAAAAGGAAAACCTGGAAAGAGAATTGGGGCTTACCACCAAGGAAAAGGTAAAAAGAGCCCTTTTGAAGTATGGTATTCCGCTGGCATTTGCGGTTGCTATTTCGAGCGTAGTAGGAGTCATCCTTAACGCGCTTAAGGCTACAGGCGCGGGCGTAAAGAAATTAGGCAATGGACTAACGGACCTGGGAAAAAAGATGGCAGCCGGTCTTCCTGGGCTGCTGGGTTCGGTTGTTTCCTTGGCACTTAGGGCCGGCGGAGAACTGTTGAAGTTCGTGGGTAACAACATTTGGATCTTGGTTGTCGCTATTGGGGTGGTCCTCATGAAGAAGATGAAGGCTTGATCTTCTCATCGGGCGGTGCCCTGCTTTGAGGATAATGAAAGACGGTGTTAGCACCGCCCTGGTAATTTGGAACCAACGGCAACACACTCATGGTAGAAATGGGCTTATGACTCCAGACTGCACTATTAATAGGCCAGATACCTATGCGATTTATCCTAAACTCACCGTCATCAGAAGTGACTTGTAGCTTAGCATATTTACAATTGACTAGCATATGAAAAGTCACTGGCGTTAGGTCTTCAGAGGACCTAGTGTGGGGCTCCATCGAAAAATGGGTAACTTTCCTGGTGTTCGTTGAAGTTCGATAAGGAAGCAGGGGCTTATTATTCTCATCGATAAGCCTAAACCCCACGTTTGCATGCTTATTTGTATTAATGCTAATAGTGCAAATGACCAATGCAGTTCCCCCAACCTCAACCCACAGTCCAACGTCATGCCAAGCGATGTCGTCATATTCCTCTTCATCTACGAGATGGGCGTAATAAGTTTCCTTCACGTGTGGGTTCATATATTTCAAGGATCAAAGATCCTCCTAAAGACTAACCACCGTCAAAGTGCTGATGGTCATGTGGTTATAGACGTAATTCCTTTGGTCATGTATGCTATTCATACAAACACTCCCGGTGTCATCTACTCTTATCTGCAGCTTTACCTTCCCGTGGCAATCAGCAACCATGTGGAAAGTCCAAACGGAAAGATTCTCAGAGCTATTCGTTGGCGGCTCTACTGAGAAATGCGTGGGCTCCCTGTCGTTTGTCTTCACGCGCATGGGCTGTAATACTCCGTTGTCGTCGCAGAAACGAAATCCTACATTCGCGCTGCTAACGGCCCCAAAAGAAATGCTGCATAATATCAATTTTTTTCCTGAGTAGTTTAAATTCACGGACATACCCGTGACATCAACCCAAGATGGTAGGGTATATTTTTTCTCACCTGTGTAAGTCGTATAAACACAATCTACTCCAGCTACGTAGGGGTTGTTCATCGCCATATATAATAACTCAGACCAACGCTCGCAGCTGCTAAGCCGGCTTTTAGTAAGTTATGGTCGTATTCCTCGGGTATCGTAGGCATAACACGGGCCTTCTTTTGGGGCTTCTTCTTTGGTTCGGGTTTTTCTGCGTGTTCCTTTTTTGGCTTCTCCACGAAGTGAGGAATGTTCCTAAGAGTGTCAGAGTTCACGTCATTCACCCCAAACTTCATATCCTTAGTAGCTCGTTGAAGTTTGTTGTTGTATCCTACTACAGAACCAGTATTTATAGATAAATTACTGGGCATTAACCAACAACCCGGGGCTACTGCATAGTCCAACCTCGCCTTAGAATTTTGTATGGCTAGTTGGTAACGCTGTACGCCCTTGCTAATGTCGCCCTCCAAGATCGAACTTTCGAATAAGATCAAGGCTTCGGCCCGCGTCTCTTCTGCGGCGCCAGTATTTCCGATTATACTCGATCGGGTATTTACCTGAGCTCCAAGGATAGAATACACGTAAGCTTCTATGCTGCGGTTCAAACGGGCAAGGCCAGCTCTAGTTAGTCCTTTACCTTCTGGGGGTATGAAATTAAGATATTGCTTCGTTTGCTCGTCGTTGGTAATCTTAATAATCAGCGGGTTAGCTCCACCATACTTACCGCCCTCGTCTTTGAACAGAGGTCCGTCTCTGACTTCCTTAGTGGTCTTAGCGTTTGGTTCAAAGAAGGTGCTACTGTCGTGAGTTTCTTTGTGATACCCAGTGTCCCACTGCAACCGCAGCGTATGCACTTCCTTATCACTTAGCACATGCCCACCAATCCCCCAATAAGCCCAAATATGCCCCAAACCATTGTTAGCACCGGTAGTGCATCTAAAATCCTTCCCTACAACACCGAACTCCTTACAAAGCCTGTTATAGGCTGGAACGTCGTATTTGTTATCTCTAGGATAAAACGCAGCATCTCCCGGCAGCGCAGTAACACCCATCTCATGTAGTATTCTCCTAACCGTGAAGTGAAAATGAAACATAAATATCGAATTATTCATCAAGTTCGCACTCACACCACAGCCGCTAGTGGCGCACCAAACTGCAAAGTTCAACTGCTGCGGCCAATAACGCATATTAGGACCACTTAACCATTCATGAGATTCCTTAGCGGTGGTATGAACAATGGGAACTTCTTTGAAGATATCTCGCACCTTTAACGGAAAGGAATGGTTGTTAGAGACCCGCATGTTCAACGTTAAGTCCAGGCTTGGGTGTTTATCAAATGAAACTGCGGGTATCGGATAAGTACCGGTACCCAGCAATAATTCCTTTGACCAACCTTGCACGGGTTTAGGCTTATGCGGTAAGATCTTAGGATGCTTCAGTTGATCGTCTATTTGATTAACCAGCGTAGGCTTCAAATCCTCGTTGCTGTACATCCTGGAGCCGTTGAAGTAAATCCCATCAGGCCTCCTTTCGAACTTACTAGGGTCTGCATGCGGAAACATCTTCCTGAAGGCCCTCCAGTTCCAGTAATCCCGGTTGTCGTGATGTGGCTGCTCCTCAATATCATTCCCAAAAGCGTCGTACATTAGTATATATAATGGATGTTATACCATCAGCACCTAAGTTGTACCCAGATGTTCCCTATACTACACCTAACGAATTAAACGCTGAAAACTTTCGTCTGAATAAAGCGAACTTAATCCTGGCTTACTTGGAAGGGCAAACAAAACACTATGAAAAAGTTAGAAAAAAATACGTTAGAGCCCGGAGTACGCTACATAAGATTGCGATAACTTCAGGATCCATATCCGTTGTGTTAACGGGCTCCGGCGTTGCTACTTCGCTTACTGGACCGGGAATAATCGTTGGAGTTCCTTTGGCCGGCGTTGGGGCAGCCTGTGGTATTATCTCGGCTGTTGCTACGGGCATTATGAAACAGTTGTCAAGCAAAATATCAAAACACGACACGACAATAGCTCTATCAAGGGCTAAAGTAAATACAATTACCGATCTTGTCTCAAAGGCTTTGCGTGACAGAAAGATAGACGACGTAGAATTCTCGCTTATCTTAGCTGAAGAGGAAAAGTACGAGAAATTAAAGACGGACATAAGGAATAAAAAAACAGTCGTAAAAGATCTTTCCGAGGAATCTCGCAAAAAGATCTACCAGGAGGCAAAAGAAGAGCTTCAAAGAAAGCTTGCTCAGTAAACATCTGCTTTGAAAAAAGCGAGACAGGATTTCATTTGCATATTGAACGACAGTCTGGAAATTATGCGTAATATAAATTATTTGGTGAATTATTACGCGTAATATAAATTCAGTGAATTATTACGCGTAATATGAATTATTTGGCGAATTATTACGCGTAATATAAATTCATCGTATGAATTACGTGTAATATGTTATTGTCGCCTCGGAATCCATCCTAACAGGGGGTGGTTGGGGTCTATTTCGTAAAATATTTCGTAAATTACGTCAGGGTAATAAGGAATATCCTTATCCAGCCGACAAAACATCCACTCGGCTCTGCTCATATCAGAAACCTCGGGAATAGACTTACCGGTAATTTCAGACAAAAGATAGGGAATAGCTTTGTAATATTTCCCTAGTTTTAATTTTTTCAGCGTTTTCCGTAGACTTTGCGGGGTTGGCTCTTCTAAATGGTTCATAATTCTTTCCATTACTTCGTCGTCTAAATATACCGGCCGATGACCTTGAATGTGACTCATCCAGTCTCTGAAGTATTTTATTCTTTTGTATGGGGTCTTCTTACGGCCTCCATTAGCGTAATACTGCTCTTTGGTAGCATTTGGTACGGCATTACGAATATTCTTACCACATTCGTAACACTGTGCTGACGTGTCGTCTTCTATTTGCATTTTCTTGTCACAACAAATATACTTATTTGGTTTAGTAGGTACAAACTTGGGTTTCAAGCACTTTACACAGAAATCATAAACAAACTCTTTACAATCTTCGCACTCCATATATAGACTAACATATTTGCGCTGTTGCCCCCAACCACACTTGGAGTGGGTTGTTTCCGCAGGTGGATTTTTGACACGGGTCTTGCCCGTGTTGAGATTGCGCTGGAACCCCCATTCCCTATACTACTCTCCTCGTTATCTTCAAATTGGAGAGTAAATCTCGATCTTTTTCGACTTTCTTTTGCTGCCATTTTTGACACCAACAGGAAGACAACATGAAAACTTATAAAGTGTCAAAGCTGCCAGTGTTTTCCCGCGCAAACATGTGTCAACACTTGGAGCAAAAGGCGGGAACAATATGTTGCTTTTTGTGAGTTTCTTGTCACGGCACAACTAAACACATTACGCTTTGTTTACGTTTTTCGGTACGGGTATATTTAAACTTTTTGGGTCACAACTTCGATAAAATCATGCTTATAACATTCCTTTTTCATTTATAAATGTATTTATTAACAAATTAGGGTATATTTATTGTTAAATTTAAACAATGATGTTGTTTTTTTGAGCTCTGGACTTCTGTTCGCTGTCGTCCGCCATTTTGGATGTACCATTTTCAAATTTTGAATCTCGAATCTGACGTGAAAGGGGGCGGAGCCTCCCCTTTTATACCGGAACTTCCTGTTTGAGTGGCATTTGGAAAGATTTCACAGAACAGCATCCTGATCTTAAAAACAATGGCCTCAACATGAAGAACAAAAGCGCACCTCTTAGTTACTCGGCATTCAGAAAAATTTTTATTGAAAAAATGAGTCACCAGTATTCATTCCGGAAAGCCCGAGTCGACACCTGCCAGACTTGCGACAAGTACGGAAAGAAAATTCGAGAACTTGAAAGGGCCATACCCATCGTGGCAGCATGTTTCAGGAGAAAGAGCCAAGAAGAACTTCTAAAACTTAAAACTGAACTTGACGAGCACCTAAGAGAAAGCGAAATTAGGTATGGTGCTATATCTTACGATATGAATGTACTAGCCAGTGTTGCCAAATAATAGTTACAGTATCGCAAAAGGCCTACACCTAATATTCCAACTTCGAGTTCTCTTTTGCTCTGTGTTAGCCCTGATTGTGCGTAAAATATTCAGAACTGAGAGCAAAAGCCGTGGAATCCTAATCTAGTGCAGTGGTATTGTTCATGTGTCATTACCACAGGCTGTTACTTGTTCTAAAGAATATATTACATGCTAATGAGGCTAACTTAGAGCAAAATAGAACTCGAAACTGGAAAATTGCCAGAACGTTGCTAATCGATCCCGCTCGAATGTTCTTTTTCTCGTAACAACGTTCTTGCAATCTCAAGGTACTTAAGGCCTGGGTCAAAAGCCAGTTATAGCACAGATCATTTTGTTTTCCCTATTTTGTCGTTCTTAGAGTGATTTTCATATGACCGTGAAAGAATAGGCAAACTAATAGTTAGTAGTAGACTCTAAACCCATTGTTTCTTTTGTTCTTTATCAAAAAGTACAAACTAAATGGTCTATTTTCTGTCACGGTCATATGAGAATCACTCTACTACATATACTTAACGTATCTAAAAATTCTAGCGAGTAATAAGGCATAGTTGGATTCAAACTCTCGGATAATTAGAGAACGGCAGAGCTTAATTAAGGACCATGAAACAGCAGCAGCAGCAACAACCGCAAGACTAGCAAATCAAGACCGACAACCAATTACACGCACACTTTAGTATTATATTGTTTAGCAATTTGCCAACCACGCAATTATATGCGCAAACTACTTATCAAAGTACCATTTGCCCAAAACTCTATGGTTACCTTATTCTGTTTTAGTTTGGGCTATATTGCTATTTATTGCAAAATTTGAGGGTTTTGCCCTGTTGAAGCTCAAAACGCGTATGGTTCTTCAATAAAATCTTGTAGATTTTTCCGCGGTTTTTGAGAGCACGCACATCGTGGGCTCAAATCAAACGTTCAAAAGTAGGCAGCCACCTTAAAAGCATAGTCTGCAAATAAATAAAGAAAGAAAGAGTAAATATCTAGACAATAAGAAAAAAACGTCATAGAATGCACGCGTAATTTGATCAAGGTATATTCCACCGCGATATATATAGTGCACCAGTCTTAAGGAAGAAGGAAACGTTAAACACAACTTTCATTCCATTCAAGAATGCCAAAATCGAACCTCTGACAAAACTGTAGCGCGCGCCAATGCGTTCTTTAGTAACATGACGTCAACTTTTGAAATAATGTCTGTTACTGCTGTTTGTAATCTTACTAAAATGAATGAAACATCTCTAGTCTTGCATCTAGACTTTCATAAAACCATTCGGCTACCGAAGTTATCCAGCCAAGAAGTCTATTACAAAAAGAGGTTGACAACCAGACTATTTGGAATATTTGACGCAAATGATAAGAAATTGAACGCATACATTTATCCATCGACCGTTGGAGGAGAAGGACCCGATGAAGTGATTTCTTTTTTGGATTACTTCTTGAAACGGAGTGAAACAGCTGTGTTTAGACACCTTGTGCTTTGGGCTGACAATTGTCCCGCACAATTCAAAGAGAATTATCTTTTTTTTTATTGCCAATATCTCGTTAAAACGAAGCGATTTTTCAGAGTGGACTTGAAATTTTTGCTGGAAGGCCATACCTATGCAATTTGTGACAGGCGTTTTGCTTCTGTAGAAGTAGCTACAAAACGCTTTGAAACAATCGAAACTCCCGCCGATTGGGTAGCAAAGTTGAATGAACAATGTATAACAAACCTTGTGGTAGATGAAGTTTCGTTGGACATGGTCAAGTCATATAAAACGTTTTTACGCAATGCGTATGTCAGCCGCCAAGAAGACATAGAGGGGAAAAAAAATTTTCAGTAAAGAATTTGGCTTGGCTCAACTTTGGTATCGGTGAGTCGACAAACAGCAGTGGCAGGCTTGTTTCGGAGAAACTCAAAGATGGGGAGTGTTTTGCTAGATGTTTTATCAATCCCTATGAAAGACCGATGAAGATCAATTATTTGAAACAAAAGCAAAGCCGTCCGCTTAATCTTAGATCCCTGAAAGCGAGGTCGCAAGAACTGATTCCAGTTCCGACTATAGTTAAAGAAAACTGCTTGGAAATTGCTACAAAATACCTAAGTTTAGAAGCAAAGCGTTATTACAATTCACTTCCTGCTGAAGATGATGGTGATGATGATGATTAATACACTCATATAGATTCGCGGTTAATATACCTTGATCAGCTTTGACAAGCGCTTAGAAGAGCTTATAACTTTATTTTCTTTTAAATAAAATTCAATAAATGTTGTAAAATGAAAAAGTGGTTGTCAGCCTCGTTGCCTTTATCAATTTCCTTTTCTCTATTGTGTTTTCTATAGCTTACAACCGTTATCGTCCAAGTGCGACCCTCGAAGTTTGAAGACTCGTTCGCCGACTAGCATTTCGTCGACCGTCAATCAAAGAACTGAATTTAAAAATCAACCATAAATTTTTATTTTGAGGGATATTTTATAGTCTGGATTAGAAATTTTAGAGAATTAGAAGTATAAGATCTCACATAACTATAAGAATTTATTGTACATTTTCGATTCTAGTTCTTTGATTGACGGTCGTTGAAATGCTGGTCGACGAACGAGACATCAAACTTCGAGGGTCGCACACTTCATCGATAATGGTTGTAACCCCCTTCACAATGATGCCTTGCCACTGCCTTTGACGTTCGTTGTCTACTAAAGCACAGGGTTCCCAATAGGGAAACCGGAGGTTTCGCAGTTGGGAACCCTGTGGTGCATCTCTATACTGCTTAAAACAGAACTTGCTTGCTATGTTCGGAACTGGAAACATAACAGTATCACGAGTAACATTCGACCTGCAAGATAAAAGAAAATCCCGCCCTCGCACCCTTAGGAAAGGGACATGAATAAAAAACCTAGGATTGCGCACGTTTTAAGCGCAGGAAAAAGACTGGTATGCTTTGGAACCTAAATCACAAAGTATTTAAAATCTCTTTCATCTGTAAAACGTTTCTGCAACTTCAAGTTGCTAATCCCAATGATATTTAGGGCGCAAGATTTGGAAAATGTCCAATTTCTCCGCCATCCTAAACATTGACAACATTACGGTTGCTGGTCGTTGCAAAACGTTTCTTGGTCCAAAAAGCCACAAAAATAGTGTTTACTAAGATATAGATTCCTTAATCCTTACAAATAATCAATAATATAAGCTGCAAATCACACAGGGATCCAAATATCATTTTGCAACCAATATTGATTTGTATCACGTGATCGAACTACGCCTTCGATGAGATTGTGTGGAACTCATCGCGGTAGAGCAAAATCAAGACACAAAAACGCCAGTTGTTCTTCGTTATTTTGAATTTAGTAGATCATTAATCAGTTCAGTACTAAAACATTTATATTATATTGTCTCTTTCTTTACAGAATTGCACTTGATTTTCTATCAAAACCAAGGCGCTGACCTTCGTAAACTCGACATTGCAATGTCCATTTTATGTCGAGGTATGTAACTATTTGATTTGTGGTTGAGTGTGTCTTATGACAGATAAAAGAAATGCAATTCGAAAAGTGCTTATCATAAATTTCTTAGCGTGAAAGGTGTGTCAGTAGGAATAGATTCAGGATTAGTTTAAAGCCCCTCCAATACCGTTTTATACTAGTAAAATTTACACTGTCATAAGCTACGCTGAAACATGTTTGCAAGTAATAAACCTGTGAGGTTTAAGACTATTACCTTTATCATAATATTACACTGTTATAGTTTTTATATCGAAGTAAAATTTTAAAAGACATATAATTAGATATTATCCAGTAAACGAACCTAAAAAATGATGTTTACTTAATGCAAATGTAGTGCGATCTATCTTGTAATCCGTTTCGCATTACTTTTACGTGATCGCGTTCGGAACTATCATGTTTAAATTTATGTCTGGAATCGCATCTTTAAACGTTACACTTAAAAAAAATTGTATCCCAAACAAAGTATAGAGCTAAATCCCTCCATTTTCGCCCCGAAAATTGACTTTGAAAGGTTGATTGGAATACTTTTCTAAACTACAGTGTTATCAGTTTGAAAGATCTCAAATCATGTTTGTTGGCAATAGCTTGGAACGCGATCGTGTAAAGCAAGGGACGGTCCGTTATAAAAGTAATGGGGGAAGGGGGATAGGGGGATTCAATAATAATTTGTGAGAACCCCTTACTGTTACTATTTTGCTGCTGCTGCTTTTGTGGATGTATCATGTAGATTGAGGCTAAAATGAATGACTCAAATGAATGACCTTCCATTGCTTTATGAATAACTGCCATATTCTGTGTTTTTGTAAGACAATGGAAGGTCCTTTTGAGGCATTCCATTTAGCCTCCACCGTTGTACCATAAGTATCATTAGTATATGTAATAGGACTCCATGCTGTCCAATTAAGAAATAATTGGACGAGGAAAATTCCGAGGACTGACAAAATTGGATGAGGCCGTAGGCCGAGTCCAATTTGGCAGTCAGAGGAATTTTTCGAGTCTAATTATTTCTTGATTGGGGAGCATGAAATCCCATTACCTAGTAATTATATAGCTGCATAATTAATCCCATATCAACAAGACCTGTCCAATTAAGAAAATAATTGGACAGTTACTTATATGGGATTAATGAGAAGCTGTATAATTAATATCATAATGTTATCGTTGATACATTTATTGATCGAGGGAGTAAGTGATGGATTGATTGAGAAACTCATTGGTTAATTGATTAACTGATTGATTGACTGACGATTTGATTGTTAAATTCATTGTAGACATACTATGGCCAGGCCCCAAATTGTGATAGGAAGCTTCTAGAGAGTATTTTGGAGCCAGATGAAGCAAGGCAAACACGACTTGATATCAGAACATTCAGAAGCTGTATCAGTGAAATCGTTGAAGACGAAGATGGTCGACTGACAGTCATCGCCTTCTCTAGACAAAACAATCAGCCAGCGGCTCTTATAACATTTAAAAAAGGATATGATCCAAATATGCTTGATAGCCTTCCGGGACAGAGCACCAGAAGTGACGTTCTTAACACTAGGAGAAAAGCGCTCTGGGAAGTGCAATACGTCGTTCGTCGTGTGGAGTTGAAATCTCAGTGCTTGGGTGATATAGTTCTCTCGTGTGGCTTAGAAAAACTGGGCGAGATAAGCCTTTCGGAATCACGAGTCACAACAAATGTTTGGTTAATTGTTTCAAATTCGTTTTTAAATTCATCAGCTATTCGTTTATATTTATCATGTGGTTTTGAAATGTCAGCCATGTATCAGTCAACATTAATGATGGTTTTATTTGATCTAGATCACAGGAGGATAGATAAAGCACGAAACTCCATGAAAAGGCAGGTAGAATCTGTGTTTCTTCTTCCATATCTAAGGGACCTTAATCTCCAGCCAAACAACCACGATCCCTCAACCAGCCGAATTGGGCGACCAATTTCTTCAGATGAAGAGGTATAGTTTAATCATTAACATTATAAGAAATGGTGTTTACTGCAATAGCGGTTTCAGTGTTCAGGCTAGAGCAAAATTACCATAAAGGTTCCCTTTCGCCATTTCAGGTGGATGTGGCGTTAATTAGTGATAACGATAGCGACACCAGCAGCCAAACGATCGAGGTTACGCCAAGAAAAAGGAGACGGCGAAGAAATGCCAGTGACGACCAGGTTCTTCAAGGTGGTTCCCAAAACCCCGAGAATATCAAAGGTTTGCAGGACGATATACTTTCTTCCTTGAAGTTTGTTTCTTTTTCAGAGCATATCAAGTGGTTGCCTTCCCTAATTACTCCCATCGACGATGAAACAAACGCGATGATACGAAACACTGAAGCGATGAGGCAAAATGCCGAGGCGATCGACAAGAGGCAATCTTTTCTCCAACATTTGGAAATGGCAAAGCAGATTGAAATCTTCAGCAAACGAATCGGCAAGCACACTTACGATGCAATCTTCGACCTGTGCAATCATGAACTAGGTCTAAGCATACAGTATTTACGAGCCGTTTTAAGAGTGTCATGGGCTGTTTACAGATTTCCCATTCTTGAGTTGTGTAAGATGTCTTGGAAGGTAGGTATGAAGCGAATCCCAGAAGTTGCCGCTAGGTTGGACCGCGTAAGTGAAAATAACGGGCGCTTTCCAAGCAATATTACTGCGGCGCAAGCAGATTTACATTCTTTGTGTGTTAGACTTTTTCTTCATTATCCAGAACGATCTTTAGGAGATGGAGATGGCCTTCCCTACACTACCGTGCTGTCAATTAATGGTATATTCCAAAACGATGGCCCAATAGAAAACCTCGATTCTTACGTGAGTACTTCTTGGTATCGTCGAATACGAGCAACAGTAGGTACAGAGATGCGAAGCAGAATTGTTGGCTACGACACTCAGGAAGCCCCAAGACCAAATGACGAGAGAGCTGTGGACACGCCTCAACCGTTTTGGGAAGAAGGGAGATCGTTCTTACTAGATGAACTTCACCGTCTTCTTGGTGATATACCGCCTCAAAGTGCAGTAGTGTTAGTTGATTGCTTTTCAGTTGACCTTTATGACAGACTGCTTATAGACATCAGGGGAGTGTATCCCTCTAGCCAAATGGCGGCGGGAAATTTCCATCCAAGATTGAGTAGATTCGAGCTGGCTCATCGTGCTCTGTCGTCAGGCTACGCGTTTCCAACGTACAATTATCTTGTCAGCCAACCTCTTCTAGAGGACTTTGATAGGGCAAGAGAACAACAGCGTGGTGCCTTTGGAGTTGCAGTACCAGTTTACCACCCTTCTGTGTGCAGACGTCATCGATATGAGATCTCAAAGAATCATACTCGAGCAAGACGCCAAAGATACGACGAGTAAGACTGGGTATAATTTACGTGTTTTTATGGTTGTATTTAGGTTATTTATTTTTATCTTAAACAATATCCATACAGGTATCAGGTAGTCCCATTCGGCAGTGCTTGTTTAAATGAGGCCAGAATCCATCCGCGTCATGAACGGATAAGGAAGCAATGGTGGTTCCTCTCACCACTGTGAATCGTTCGGTTTACAACTGTTCCTAGTGATACTCGCGGCATTGTGGAATAATATTTAAGTTGACTTGAACCACTGGCTTTTGAAATATAAGTCAGTCAGACACCTGAAACGAGAACATATTCGAATATAAGGAAAAAATCCTTCGCGACAGTAAATTGTCTTAAAATAGCTTTAAAGTGCTTGTGTCATTAAAGAAGATTGTAACGGCGTTGCGACACAATTTGTACGGAGCATTGCAGCGTGTCACCTCCCGTGCAATGTGAAAAATGTTGCGAGACAAGTTGCAGCAATAGCTGCGAAAAGTAGAAATCGTTTATGGTAGAATCCAACTAATTCAGAGCGGATTTTACAATTTTTCTTCTTTGTCGCTTGATTATGGATATGCCAAAAATTCAAGACAATTTAATGAATGGTGTTTTTTCTACGGCCCAATGTTTTATATACATCAAATTTGAGGTTAATTTTAGGGCCATCATTATATCTTTTTTCTGCCCCAACGTTTCCCTTCAAATTTGCACACAAGTTGCATTTCCTAACTGAAGATGATAAGATTCTGAAAAAGTCAGAACAATCATACGAGAGGATGTCAAAAAAAAAAGCCAAAAACTAAAAATATCATTGTTTGAATTTCCATTATTATAAGCCAGCCACGGAAAAAATATATAAATAAAGTACACTGATAGATTTAAGGATAATTAAGGTACAAAATACCAAAAAATCAGTGAAATTGGTGCAATGGTTTTGCGAAACAAGCGAGTAAGAAAAACTGTAAAATACGCTCTGAATTAGTTGGATTCCACCTTATACGGTAACGATTGCCTCTCCATTGGATCGTGTTTTTGCTTAGAGGGATTTTTCCTCCGGGTACTCCGGTTTTTCCCTCAATATTTGCACACATTTCATCAGTTGGTGGAAATTGGAAAATTGGCAATTTTCTATAGCTCATGCAATAATTTTGCATATTATATGGCAAGGTAGTTTCACGCGCTATGATTGGTCAATTTGTGTACCATAGCTTACAGTACTTACCGAACATCAAACGTCTTTCCTAGCCTTGCCATATAATAAATATGTTATTAACCTCGTTTGCTCGGTCCCTACCGTAAGTTGTGGTCCTCGTATTTTTCTACTTTTTTGTAGCCTCCGCACTACGCGCTTGGGCCATAAGGTACTGAAGAAATATCGGTCCATAACTTACGTTAAGGACCTCGCACTCGACTAATAAGAGCTACATAACCAATAATTTAGCCAAACGATTACGAGGACCTCAGTTCACAAAAATAGTCATATTAAAAACATTATAAAGCCACCGGCGTTTAAGCACACACAAAAATCCTTTCAGGAAGACCTCGTAAAAGGAGGGGCTGGTTCGATTCCAGCTGGGGAACTCGTGTGCAAATACAAACAAAATATGATTATCACCATGACAACTACGAACACTTGGATAGCCAAGCACAAGAAATGACACTCGATATAGTTTGACGTTTGCAGCATTAGCAAAGCACAATTTAGCTATTTTCACTAGCCATCCTTGGGCAAACCGTGCAGCACAGCAAAGCACAATTCAGCTATTTTCACTAGCCATCCTTGGGCAAACCCTGCAGCATTCTAACCTGTTTTATGAAAAGGTAACCCACCCCCCACAAATCCCCCCTAACATTGCTTAGGTGGTCAGAATTTCACACTGGAATGCTTTGCAAGTGAAAGGTCAATTCCTGTTTTGGCGCCTTGTACACACCCCTAGCTCCGCCCCTCCTTCCCTCCCCCCCCCCCCCTCCACCCTTGGGAACCAAAATGTCAGCCATCTATGTAGCACTAATGGGTCTCTTACCTTAATAATCTTGTCAGTTTTTCAGGTGCGCATGCACTGACTGAGTGTTGGGCCTGGGAAAAACAAAACAAAATCAAAACAAAGCCTTAAGCCAAGCTTGGCGCTGAGAGTGGAACGCTTTGCAGAGGCAGTGGGGAAGCGTTGACGTCAGAACTAGGCTTGGCTGATCTGATTCTATGCCTTTGAAAAAGTACAATATTTCGTAAATCAAATGGCATAGCATGCAAATGCTTGGAGACCAACAACCCAACAAGAATACTTAAAAAGCTGCAACCCACAGAAAGGCACCAATTATTGTTTTGGCCAGTCATGCATGGCTCAATTGGCTTATTCATGCAAATTTACTGATAGAAAATCGTCTATTCTGGGTAAAAAAGGAAGAAATCAAACATGAATTTCAAAAAGGGCAGCTCTAGAGGAAACCCCTTCAGCCTTAACTGCACTCGAATGCCTCAAAGTAGGTTTGGAATTCTAAAATAAGGGAACTTAGGCTACAATAATATTAGTCCCTTTTTTGTGAACTTGAATGACCTAGCTGCTATATCACAGCCAGCATCTGTTGTTGCATCATGAGAAATTGCTGCTGTTGCTGTTGCTGTTGTGCCTGCTGCTGTTACATTTGTTGAGCCATTTGCTGTTGCATCAGCCTTGTTTGCTCCTGCTGGCTTTGTTGCTGCAATATGAGCTGCTCTTTCCCTGCTACCAAATTTATGTACAAAAACTCCCTCTGCTGCAATCACCCTCAACATCATCAAGTCTTTAGGTTCACCCCAAGTCATTACTGACCTACAACTAAAGATAGAAAAATATAAGCCAAATATAAAACAGCTCATGACGTTTTTGTTGATCATGAGACAAAAGTGTTGTGTTATAATTGTATAGTACCATTGTATATATTACTATTATAATATACTTAGATTACTTAATATTTATGAGCTTATACTTAATTATTTTGTTTATAATATGATTTCTGTTATTATATAAACAAATTTAAATGGTATTTCTAATGATTATTTTTGCATGAGATGTTTACATCGTAAATAATATTAAATTTGTAAGTCTTATTATGCAGTGAGCCTTACTTTTTCTTTGATTCAGCTTCCATCCCATTTCTTCGTTTTTACCATTTACAATGGGCTATTATAATGGAAAAAAAGAAAAATTAGAATTACAAAGTTTAATTTTATATGACTAAAATATCGATAAAACAGTCCTCTTGACACATCACTGGAATGAAAAAACAACCAGGAAGATGTGATAAAATATGAATATTTATAAAACTTTTAAAGCACAACATTAATTGTTGTTGTTATAAGTACTAATAACCTTGATAAGCTAGTACCTAGTCGAGTTGTTCTTTAAAATTTCTTCATTAAAACAATTCAAAAACAATTTCCAGGGGCAACAGTTTTATTACACCGGTAACTAGAAGCTGTGACATTTCGCTAATTAGCTTGATAGTAAGCTTATCCACGTATTTTCTTTCCATTTGTGAAGTAAAATGAATTGTAGACGAATTGAATTATCTAGTGAACTAATTGGCAAGTATTTTAAGTCAAGCATTTGCTTAATTATATCACCTTATAGGCTATAAAAGTAAATTAAAGACTACTTACTTTTCACGTTTTCTTCGCGACGTCAAATGACTGCAAACGCCGTGCTGAACGGGACGCGTAGGACGTCGCTTCGAAAACCGGAAGTTAAAAACCGCTAGTTCCAGTCCATACCGCGCGCCGTCACGTCGTCTTCGGCGTCGCCGTCCCGATGCTAAATCAGTCTATTGTTGGCGCATTGCGAAGACGTCCTCCAACACAGATCAAGTTGTCTTTTACCACTGGATCCAGCTTGGACAAGGGACTTGATTTTCTTACGACGGATTTTCTTGAAAGACCATCAAGATTTTCTTCGAGGGCGCGTATCTCTTGATGAAAAGTTTGCCACTGAACGTGTCGTAAAATCTCTTTTTCTGCATCTTGCATTTCCTTCAAGGAGATTGGTGTATTTGACTTGGGAGAGATTTCTCTTGTGCGTGCGATCTCTTTGTGTTCTGCTTGAAGAGCTTTCTTGATATTCTGGAAATATCTTAGTATATAGTCTACAACTTCCGCGTCTGTGTTGTATCAGAATTTACAATCACTTACCTTCGGCTTGTGTTGTAAATTCTGATACAACATGGCCACTCATGTTGTAAACACTACAAATATTTCAGATACTACAGCACTCTGATTGGCTGGCAACGGTGTTTATGTCAGAGGACAGAGACATGCTCAGGAAAATATTGTACAAAAGCTTGAAAAAATATTTTATAACTTATAATGTATATACAGTGATATAAACACTCTGGGAGCTGTAGAGCACATGAGAAGTCAAAGAAACACTTGGCTACGCCTGTGTTTCTCTACAACTTCAATATAACTTGTCTTGGAAAATATTTAAGGTATTAACACCCCCTCCCCCCTGCCCCCCCCCCCCCCCCCCACTAAGAATGTTATCATGGGTTTGGTTGACAGCCATGCAACCTTCTCATTAAAAAAATCCTGGATCTGTCCCTGGATTGGACTTTTAAGAGGAAGTTAGCTCTGAAGAATATTCATGCTCATTATAATCATCATAACTTATATTATCGTCATCATCAGTACAACTTGTAGCACCATTACCAGCATTTATCATCATCATACATCATGAGTATTAATATTTGATATATGTATCATAAAAAATCTATCAATATAATGAAACAAAGTCAAAATGTATATATTATTTATCATCAGTATTATGATCATCATCGATATCAGTCAGTATCAAAACAAAATAACCTATTAGTATAATATAATCATTATCATCATCATTAATTAATATAATTTTTGTGCATTAAATTCAACTAATTATCTGTAATTATTATCCCTTAAAGAGTAAGAATATTGGTGATGGCCTGATGAAGCAACTTTGGCATGGTAAGAAGCTGTAGAGCTGCACGAGATCTAGCACTCTTGTCAAAATGGTGGAAATAATACAGTGAGCCATGTTCAGTTTTAATAATATTCTTGCCATAAATCTTATGGGGTTGTGGCAGCAATTTGTAGATGAGACTATCATCCGTTGACTCTTCAGCCAGATCTAGCCAGAGGCCACCAATTGTGCCACCTGGGCTAATGTTCTCAATTTTTCTGATTTTCTCGTCAGTGTAGAAAAGCCAAAAGCGTTGGTTTTCGTGCTTTCCTGTATACGTTGGAAGAATGATGCCTGGCATTTGGGGCTCTTCAATGACCATATTACTCCCAATGGCTAACCACGCATCACAGGTGAAGAAACTCCTGCAGGATGCATAGAGTGTGAGGCGTAGATCTTGACTGAGGATTGAATTTACAACCTCAACATCGTCCTCATTAATGGGAGTGTTTTTTGAAGCTGATTTTGCTTTCTCTTCTCCTACCACAGCTGACAGTGTGGAAAATATGAGGCCTTGATTAGGAGGCAACACATCATCTTCTTGCATAGTGGTCGTGGCATTTTCGGCCAAAGTACTATCATCTGCAGGAGTATTTCTTGAACTAGGCAAGATTTCAAAAATTATTTTATCTCTGGCAGCCAGTATGCGATGTATTTGCTTTTTCCCATAACTGGATGGTTTCTTGAATTCTATGCCATGGGGAAGGTTTTTTTTACACTGAAACCACCCTTTTCATATGGGACTCTCGAGCTCTTTCCCATTGCTTTGCCTAAAATTTTGTATACAAAGGAATATATTAACTAAAGTTATATATATCCTATGTAATAAAAAATTATAAAAGTATATATATAATGATGTGTGATATTTCCAAAATATATTTGCAAAAGTTGTATTAAAATTTTATTATTGACCAATATTATACTAATGAGGTTTATGTTATTGTATTAAAATGGACATTTTGTTATTATGGTTAAGTTAAATTTCATAGGTTGAATTCATCAGCTTTTACTTTTCAATTTAAAGAAAAAAATTCAATTGTGAGCAATTAGCTAAGAGTTGATATTTGTTAGTAAGAATATTCTTTTGGCGAGTAATGAATTTATGAAACAAAATAAAGAGTTCAACTTCAACTTCAGTATTATATATATTAATTTATATATAATATAATAATTATAAAAATTAGAATTTTGAAAAGTCATTTGTTATTGTTTGTCATATTTATTTTTCAACTTACTTTATTTTTCATTGAACAGCTCTTGCACATCTTTATATGTGTAGTGCTTGAATTCAACAGCTGTTAACAAAAATTATTGTAACTTAAATGAAAAAATCAGTAATTGAAAACTGTTAGTTAATTGATTTCTATAATACATTGATTGATTACTGCAGCACGGTTCAATCTCTGACACCCAACTGTAATTAATTAATTTTTCAAAATGGCAAAATAAAACGGTCATCATCATGAAATCTTCATCAACTGCCTTATTTTACCTAAAAAAATACTATTACAATAAATCCTTGTTATATTTCATCTACCTGGACTTACATTCAAAATGTAAAAGCTCCCCCTAAATAACAACTTGAGGACTGTTCATAAAGTAAATAAAAAGTACAGGAGGTGTGTGTGTGTATGTGTTTTAGGGGGGGGGGGGGGGGGACTGGACAAAACAAAATTTCCAGTGAACAATTTTTACTAGCCTGACCTTTAGTGCATGAATGATTATAAAGAAATATGAATAAACAAAATGGAAACATTTCTTTCATAAATATACATATATATTGTGATATCATAGTTTTGTAACATATTGTGCTGCAGTTTACAAAACTCAATTACCTGTGCCAGCATCTTTTTTTTATGCTCACTTATTAACTTTTTCCTGGTTTCTTCATCTATTTTGTCAATACTTGGGTGTTTGTATTCTGTTGCCAAAACCTGGAATTTCTCAGACTCTTGGGGAGAGAAACTTTTCCAGGCTTCTCCCGCTAGGCGGTATTTCTCGTCATTTGAGACACCTTTACACTGGCCTTTGGGGAAAAAAAAAAAGATGAATGGAAAAATGAAAAAATAATGGGTGAATAGCAAGGGATCGGAAATGATGTGAAAATACGCAAAATGCAGCGTTCTGAATGCAGGGAGGGGGGAGAGGGGAGCATATAAATTCGTGCAGTTTTATATTTTACAATACTTTTTTTCTTTAATTCTTGCAATATTGTTCAAATATAAATCTAATTTCCTTATCACTTTAAAAGTTACTAAAAGACAAATTTCAGCTTTTAATCTTTTAAGCTTTATTTAAGTCATTGACCTCTGTAGGATAGGACTGATGACTCTGATCCACTTTCCCACTTCTAAATATTGCTAGTTTTTATCCTTTAATATTGTTTGTAGGTGGCGTTGATTGTACCACTTCCCCGAGCGAAAAAACTCCGAACAAAATACGTTATAAGACGACGGCCCACGTTTGAAAGAACGAAGCTTTGCTTTCTTTGAAAAGCTGCTTTCTTCTTGCTGGTCCGTAGACGACGTAGCTGTCTTTTCTGTTTCTCGTTGGAAATCCACTTCTGTCAGGCATGAAAATAATTTGAAATCTTCTTCAAAAAGTTTAAGAAATTCTTGCAATAGGAAGAAAAAGCAATAAAATTATTGTATACCTAAACTCTCTCTTCGCTGAGGCCAGTTTCTTGCGCGGCTTTTTGGATGACAGGACTAACTAGGGTGTATGTATCCTCCAGGAATGAATACTAATGATTGTTGTAGACACTGATAAACTCTGTAAAAATCATTTCTTGAGCAATAAACTTAATATCTGCATGGCATTATAACCCTTCTCCACCCTGGCCAAGGAAAACTGATATCTTCTTTTCCAATTATTTCGCTGTGTGCAAAACAATGAAACTAACTAACTGCAATTGACACTGAATTTTTAAACTCGCGATTTCAATCAGTTACTATAATTTAGTGAACTTACCAAAAAAATGTTATATCATCCTCCTTGTTTTCTGATATACTCGTAAAGTGATCAGAAACGTGTTTCGGGGAATTACCAATAATACGGCTTTCTTCGTCGTGGACTGCAAACGCGATGTCGTCGACTTTATTGTTCAATTCACTCATGCATTTATAAATATGACCGATACCAACGTGTGTTGTACTGTAAGCATGCCTGCTTTTCAGAACTGCTCTCTGTATTACTATCTTAGGCATTTTAAACTTCGAAGAAACACCACTGAAGCCTGTTTACAGTGTACTGTAGCCTGCGTATAATGGTTTACTGAGAAATGAAATCAACATAAGTACCCGTCACGCCTAATCAGGGCAGCAAATTTCCAGACAGTGACCGATTTGTTATCACACGAGTTTCACGATGGCCGTTTCAAGTGAAGTTCGTGAATGGCTGTGCTCCATCTCGAATGGAGTAGATTTGGATTGTCTCGCACCACTATTCGAAAGCTGTGGCTTTTGAACAAAAAACTCCTTGAAATACTTAGAGAAAAATGATCTTGAGGTTATTATAAACTCGCCTCAAAGACTATTGTTGGCTGAGAAGCAAATCATTGAGAAGGAGTTGGACAGGTTGAATATTCAGGATGTCTAATAACGCTGCTTGGAAGAAGTTAGAGTCTTCCATGAAGGAAAAAAGAACAGGGTACAACGTTTAAGTGCCGAAGTTTCAGGTGCAGCACATAGTATTCGCGGATGGAACCCCGCGAATACTTGAGTTTCGTATTCTCGGTACAAGACTCAGCGCCAGTCTCCTGCTCGGTCACTTGAGCACTGAAACGAGACTAATACAGCAATACATTTCCCTGTGTTTACAGTTTCCACGTGTGTGACATGTCTTCAAACGATCGTTTTTCTACTTTAAATCAGTTTAAATCTATCCAAGACCTTAGAAATCTGAAAGTTAATGAGTTAAAGACTATTCTCAAGAATTTCGGTGAGCCGATCGGCGGAAAAAAGGAAGATTTAGCTCTTCGTTGCTTTGTTCTTGTTGAACGATCTAAAGGGTCCAAATCCCCCAACACTTCACCTGGCGAAGCTCTTGCACCACCTGTTACTAGTAATACGACGGACTTAACATACGAGATTATTATAAGAGAAGCAACTGGTTTGATATGGAAGAAAGATCTACGAGAATTACCGACATTTTCCTTCGTACAGCTCTATGATTATCTTGTGAAAAAGACGTCTAAGTACAGCGAGCTTGACGTGTGTACTGGAGGCTACAAGCAGCTAAGAGCATTCCAATTCTTTAAAGAAGGACATATTAAAGATTTACAACTATGCAACAAAGGCAGCCTTGTTTATTTAAAATCAGAGGTTCTTGCTTCAATGAAATCTGAAAAGTATAAGTCAATACTAGTGTTTGACAAGACAGGAAATGACATTGTAAGAGCTGCGTGCAAGTGTACTGCCGGGTAAGTTTCAAATATTTGAAATTAGACTAAACGTTTTTCCACAATACCTCTATCACACCAATTTATATAATTGATAATGTCTCCCAAGCAACATAGATACATAAGACCTGGCATCTTCACAACTAAATTAACCTTCGTGTACAAAACAAACTATGACATTATTAGATTTTTTTTCTAGGTTTACAATAATTCCTTTTTGGCATTTTAATACTTTTTATTTTACAACTTAATATTTGTATACAGGTGTAAAAATTTAATAATTTAATTTTTAATCTAAATCTTTGAAAGTCAATAAATTACACTACTAAAATTACTAACTAAATAAGTGTGCCTATTATTCAAGTATTGTAAGATGTTTTTTTTTAATTGATGGCTTTATTTATTTATTTTTCTTGTAAACTTTTAAGTTTTTAAAAATCAATTATTATAATTTATATGATTCCACAATAGCCAGTGAACTATAGGAATAATTGGGAAAATGTTCTTATTTATTAGGAGAGGACCAAATGGATTTGGAAGATGCAACCATATTGGAGGCATCATATTTGCCATAGAGGATTTCAGCCGTAATGGTCTTCAGTCTAACACTGAGCCAGTTTCTTGCACTTCACGTCTCTGTGGGTGGAATGTGCCCAGGAACATGAAAACTGATCCCAAGCCTGTGGATGAGATAATCATTCAAAAAATCAAGTATGGGAAAGATACTAGAGCAAACGCTAAAAGCTCATTGTATGATCCAAGAGCCCCATCAGACAGACATGCAGACATTGAAGCTACCAAAATACTAGGAGAGAAATTGTCCTCTTGTTTACAAAGCAGCATCTATTTCATTGCTCACAATATCAAGTCAACTGTTCATTTAGAATCAAACACAGTCGAAATTGACAGTATGAATGAGTCCATTCCAGAAAATGCTACTGAAATAGATGAGCTTCTAGATGCTAGTGAAAATGTCCCCTTCAATGATGAGTATGATATCAGCACCAAAGCTTTCAAAAATATTATTGATTGCTATGTTCAAGCACAGGAAATAAGTGATGAAGAAGTAAAGAGAATTGAGAGGGAAACTAAAGGGCAAAGTGAAAATAATGCATGGAAAAAGCTCAAAGAAACTGTGCTTACTGCTTCAAACTTCAAGAAGGCTGCCCGTAGAACAAAAGCACCAGATACTCTGCTGAAGGACATAATGTATATTGATAATAACAACAGCCAAAAAATTATTTCTTCTCTCCAGTATGGTCTACATCATGAGAATGATGCTGTGAGCTGCTATGTGGCTTTACATCATGCAACAGGCAATACTAACCTGAGAGTTATAGAGGTTGGTACACAGATATCAAAACAAACACCAGGTCTAGGAGCTAGTTTGGACAGACTGGTACACGATCCCTCCTCAACAGATGGAATATTAGGAGGACTAGAGATTAAATGTCCATATTCAAAACGTGGGCAGACTGTTGAACAAGCATGTAGTGATAAAGAATTTTACATTACTCTTATCAATGGAAATCCTGTTCTGAAAAAGGGACATGAATATTATTATCAAGTACAAGGACAAATGTATGTGTGTAACCTACCATGGGTGGATTTTCTTGTCTGGTTTGGCAATGATGTCATAGCTATTCAAAGAGTCAGGTTTGACCATGAATGGTGGGATAAAGAAGCAATGCCAGCTTTGATGTATTTTTACAAGAGAGCATTTTTACCTGAGGTTTTCACTCGACGAGTGAAAAGAGGATTGCCCCTGTACAAGCATGGTGGCTGGCTTACTCATAAACAGTACAAAAAATTAAGGTCATCGTGATTTTATGTTAATCATTTAACAAGTGACACTTAATTTAATATCATGCATATTTGGCCTGTGAAATAATTACTAAATAATACTCTCGAGTAGTGCACTCTTATTTCATAGTTGTCCATTTTTCATAGCTGTTAAATAGTATTAACTGTCACATTGGTTTTTAAAAACAATTACATATTTAATATCCTTTTAGAGGCATTTTAGTTAACTTTTGGATGATATAGACATTAAAATGTTGCTGTTCATTCTACTGTGCATTCAAACTGATGCTAACATTATTAAGTAAAAATCATGTAAAACAATGTATCAGTAAGTTGTTCAACTTTTTGGATAATATATTATATAATTTTGATGCTATTTTACATTCATTACATTACACCATTCATCATTTGTATAATAACAGTCCTTCTAGAGACACTTAAATTATTGTTGATTCAACAAATAGTACTTTAAACAGAAATACATTTTACTGTCTATAATTATTTTCCGTAGACAAACAAAAAGTGCAAATCATGCCAAAAATAATAAATGTTCAAATCAAATTAAAATCAAATTTATGTAAACAATGAAAAGGTTAATATTGTTGCTGCTTTTCTGGCTCGAGGAGTGGTGGGAGGAAATTGGTTAAATAACTACAGACTGTAAAAATCTGGTCCGCAACATGAGCCAGACTTAGAGGGAGAACACCATCAAGTATGTGGTAATTCTTGATTCTTCCTATTGCTCGCTCAACATGGATGCGAACTGAAGCAATCCTGGCTGTATCTTCAATTTCTTTTGCTGTCAGTTGATCTCTTGTGCCCTTGAATGGAGGCAAATTCAGGTCAACTCTAGGAGGAAGGATATCCTTTATATCAAACCCTCTGTCTGCCATGATATTGTCTCCATAATCAAGTAGTTCAAGTATGCCAGATTCTTTAGTAATAGCTTTATCAGATACTCTTCCTCCCCAGAGCTTGGACACAAAAGTAACTTGGCCAGTTGGTGATATTGCAACAAGTACTTTGAAAGTGTTATGGTGTTTGTAATTTGACCAAGACTGTGATTGAGCTTTAAGTGATGATGGGACTTGAACAAACACTTCTGTACAATCGATGATGACTCTTGTATTGGGGTAGTGTGCAAACTGGATGGGTAGATTTTCCAAAACCTCAGATTGTGTGGGGAAAGGAAATAGCAGCTTTAGTTCTAAATATAAGAAATTAATCCAAGTCGTGAAAATCTTAGAAAAGTGTCCTGGTGTTATATCAAATCTATCTGCCAAATCTTTAACAAATAGTCCAACCCTTAGACGTACTAATACCATCCAGAATTCTTGCAGCCCTGAATGGCGTCGTTTAGGGCCGGGCTTCTTTCCTTTCTCTTGGTATGCTTTAGTGTCAGGAGCAAGCTGTCCATTCCAGTACTGTAGCTTTCCAACTTTTGGTTCGAGGTACTCATACACCGCCACCAAAGCATTGTAATTAGGGAACCCCGTATAAAATAGAATGGCACTGTCATCATCCTTGAATTTTTCAATGCTGAATTTCTTTCTTTCATACTCCTCCAGCTGTTTTTTCAGAACACCTACTTGAGACTGAAGATCATGAATGATAGCAGTTTGTTTTTCCAATTTGTCTTCTATTTTTTTGATATAGTCCTCCTGCTCACCAAATGTATCTCTTTTGCTGGCAAAGGAGAAAGAGTAACTGTGCTCTTGAGTGGAGTTAGTCTCAGGTGAATCACTTTCAATTTCTGTTTGAACTGCTTTTTTTTGATAACGAGGTTTGATTGGTCCGACTACAGTGGGTTCGACAACATGCATGTTAGAGTTTTCACTACTAACAGTTACGACATTCGCAGCATCTTCTATTTCCATTTCATCCAAGTTTACATCAGTCTTTGTAGACACCGACAGTGATTCAGTCGTGACGGATGGTTCGGGATTGTTTGTTTGCCTTACTAAAACACGTCGCTGAGGCTTGACTTCACTCGATTTCCAAGGGAAAATCGAAGGTTCTGCTCCTTCTCTCAAACGGCTTCGTGTACCTCCGTGAGGCCTGTAAATGTCTTCCTTTCGGAAATGTTCTTCGCAAATTAAAGTCAGATTATTGACTGAAAAACCATCTCTTCCGTGCTGCCTTTTAATCAGGTTGCACCAACGATCTCTTTGCGGATTTTTTTGTGGAAACTTGAACAAACTCAGCCCCGACGTTCCGCCATCTTTGGAATATTGAGCATTCGAACAGCCATAACATGCACATTCTCTGCCAAAACTCGACATTTTTCGCTTCTTTTTGTGTTCCATTGCCTTCTTCTACTGATCAATCCAGATAAAGAAGGTCTTTGTGTATTATTTTGACGATAAAATCGATCGACGATCGTTTTTAAGAAATAGACTTCAAGTTTTCGCACTGTTATTTTGTATTGCTATAAGCATTACGCTGTATTAGCCTCGTTTCGACGTCAATTGACTGCGCCTGTAAGCATTGCTCAGCGGTCTTCGAAATGGACGTCGAGAATTCGAAAAGGGAGTATTCGTACTGTATGAATTCGAAGAGTTTACACTTGAAAACATTAAAGAAGCATGCTTACAGCATTTTGGAAGCGTGATGGAAGAAGGAATGGAGGTGATGGAAAGGGATGGAATCTTACTTTGAGATACATATTTTTGCAGCGATAAACTGAATTTTGGTCAGATAATATAGAAGTAAATGGGCAAAAACATTTCATCGTAATATTTGTAAAGCACATTGAGAATCTATAATGCGCTATATAAGAACATATTTATTATTAAAAACAGTAAATATCATTGTTCATAAGTATATTCCTGATATGTTGCTTTGGGAATTGATTGAGAGAAAAAAGATTGGAATCCATGACGTACTGTGCAAGTTTGGTTCCACTACATTAATTTTCTTTTAACTAAATCTGATCAGTAAATTTTCTTTTAGGTAAAGGTATGCCTTTCCGCAATCCTTTGCTTCAATTTCTTCAACATTAGGGATTACTTGCTGGCATTTCAATCGGAATGCAGGTTCAAGGAAGCCCGCAACTTCAAGTACTCCAGAACATTCAGCCACTTTCTGTAGTTGCTCAATAGTAACAGGCAAACTAATACATAGGAATAGAAATGGCCCAAAATAACTAGGACACTTAAATTCACAGTAAATCAATAAACTTATTTATTCTATTTAAATTGTATAAACAATAGCTGTCTTGCTAATGATGCGAAAGATTAAAATTCATAAAACTCTAAGACTAAAAATTGTTTTTGCATCTCAGCACTACATCAAATGCTTATTTATTAAAGAATGTAAACATTATCACATTGATCCATCCCATATTCTTCAGGGAAGCTGTAAATATGCTTTCCTATCCCAGCTGGCAAAGAAGTCTTTCAGTTACTTTCATCCTTGAAGATGTTTACTTCCCTTTGAAACAAAGGAATCATTACACCTTTGTCATAATGGCGGCGGCTGATTTGAGACTGGTGACTAGGGCACGGAGTCGAGGCCACAAAGGCCTCATTTTGTAAACATTACACACATGAAGGCGATATTCCGGTACTTGTGAAAGGTTTTTGAGCGATTTTATTATTTTGAAATACTTTTTTTATGTTATAACTTCAATTTCAAAGTATAATTCAAACATGTACAATGCCAACTCACTGTTGTGTTCCGTTCTGCACCAAGAAAGGCTATCGAGATGACAATGACGGTAAGATCTCTTACTTTATCTTCCCCAAAGACAATAATATCAGAAAGCTTTGGGTTCACGCTATCCGTCGGGAAGAAGGTAAATCTTTTCAAATAGTTTCTTCAACGAAAGTTTGTTCAAGGCATTTCAAGGAGGAAGACCTTAAGAGAACACTTGCTGGCAAGATATGCTTGAAACCCGGAGTGGTGCCTTCGGTGTTTCCCTGGCGTACCTCACCAAGAAAACGTAAACCACCATCGTTAAGATCTCTCAATTTTCCTTCGTGCAGTGCTTCAAATAACGCTGGGGAAGACAGGGATAATATCTTTGTAGAATCTGCCAATATAGAAACGATAGAGAGCGTAAAAGAAGACTTTGAAAAGACGAGAGAAGTTGAAACACAGACGAACTTTGTTGAAGTGAGAGATTTTGAAACCCAGACTGATTTTGAGGATGTGTTGAAATTGGCAAAAGACTACGAAACACAAATCAAACAGCTGGAAACTGAGATAGAGCACATTTCAAAGCAAAAAGATGTTCTGAAAAGTAAGCTTTTTTCGGTGGAAAGATTCAGTCACAAACAATCTTCGATAGCATTTTACACGGGGTTTCCTAACTACGACGTTTTTATGGAAATATTTACATACCTAGACCCTGGTGATAAAGGAGAAAATATCAGATACTATACAAGCACGACTTCTGATGTTTCACCAAATGTGTATGATCAAGAGGAGGAAATCAACGAAAACAAGAGAGGAAGATCAAGACTTCTAAGACCAATTGATGAATATTTTCTTGCCATGTGTCGATTGAGACAAGGTTTTGCTGAAGAGCATATTGGTCACCTATTCCATGTATCTACATCAACAGTAAGTCGGATACTTATATCATGGATAAATTTTATGTACGTGAAGCTTGGTGAAATTAACATTTGGCCTTCGAGAGAGATAATAGATGATACAATGCCAGAGGATTTTAAAGGAAAATACCAATCAAAGAGAGTTATTATTGACTGCACTGAAGTAAGGTGTCAAATGCCCAGCAGCCTTCAACTGAATGGGGAACTTTTTAGTAGCTACAAACACCATACAACCCTCAAAGGTTTAATTGGAATCTCCCCTGGTGGTGCTGTGACTTTTGTAAGTTCCCTGTACACAGGATCAATTTCTGATAGGGAAATTGTTTTTCGTAGTGGTCTTTTAGATTTGCCCTTCAATGACAAAGATTCAATAATGGCTGACAAAGGGTTTACAGTTGAGGACCTGTTACCTTTAGGAGTAACCTTAAACCTCCCCCCTTTCCTTGGTGGTTCTAGCCAAATGGCAGCGGAAGATGTGATTCGAACACAGGAAATTGCTAGCTTAAGGATTCATGTTGAAAGGGTTATTAACAAAATCAAAAATTTTCATATATGGGATGGGGTAATTCCTCTGAACCAGTTGGGGCTTGTCAATCGGATGTGGGCAATATGTGCTCTTCTCTGTAATGCACAATCTAGTATAATTTCAGCTTAATACTTGCATAATCAGCACGTATTGACACCTGCAAGGACACTTTGGAATGAAATAACTACATTTTCATGATGTACATTAAACAATTTATTAATTCAAAATCCTGCAGCTCTTAAGAAACTATTTTAGTATTTTTTTCTATAGTTTCTATAATATTGCATTTTTAAAAATACATGGGTTCGATTCCCGTTGAAGCTTGAAATCATTTTTCACGTCTTCCTTAACAGCGTTCGCTTAGATCGCTCATTCACTGTGATGGTCAACACATCTGTCATTTGTCTTATACAGCTCTACATTGAGTATTAGATTTTGTTTCACAGTGAGTTCAGTACCATTACTCTATTCAATCAATCCAATTAAAATTTTAAGATTATCATCATATAGTTTAGTTACAAATCTGAATTATGATCATGAATTATGTCACCACAATGCATACTTTCTATGATCCTAGTAAATACTTAAAGTGAAAATTATTTATTTGTTGATCAATTTGGAGGGCAAAACAAAAGGGTTTCAATCTCCTGCGAATTGGAACCTATTGTTTTGCCCTCCCAAATTCAGCTGCATTCTGATGGGCTGCAAGGCTGTCTATTAGATATCTATAATCTTGTTCAAGTTTATATTTACATTAAAAAAAAACTATTTTGAACTATTTATTAGTAAAGACATTTATAAGAATGTTGGAATTTAATAATAAAAAGACATCATATACTATAAAACCCACATAACTAGTCTTGTTTGTCAGCTTCAGTAGTTGTCCTGGAGTTAAAATCTTCAGCTGCATACTTGATGAAATGTTGGAAATAGTATGCAGTCAGTTCATCTCTAAGTTTTCCCCAGAATTCTACATCAAAAGGCACTCTCTGAATGTAAATACCCTTCTTCGTGTAGACAATAAAGTCACACCATTGGGCTCCAGTTATTCCCATCTGCCCTTGTACCTGTGCATAGTACGCATGATTTGTTTTAAGTTTGCAAATGTTCTCACCAGTTTTCTCCATGAAAAATTTCGGATCCGAACAGGCATCTAAAGGTGTCACACTTGCTTTAGTCCAAGGACATTTCACCTCAGCCAGCCCAAACCAGTCAGAACATCCAGTGTCAACAATTTTTCCATCAGGAGAGGCACCAAGAACAGGATGTGATTTTGATACAACAAATCCTGAAGGAATAACAGTGACAGGCATTTTCTTTAATTTCATTAATGTCTGATATTCCATCAGGGCTACTGGCTCAAACTTTTTTCCATGTTCAACGTACTTGTTGGTCAGTGCTGGGGGATGTATAATGTTCTTAGCAAAAGTGTCATGGTTCCTTTTACGTCTCCTTATCAAATCAAAGGAGGAGGCTGTAAAGCGGTACTTTCTTTGTCTTTTCCATTCATCACATTCTGCCTGGTTTTTTGTAATTTGTTCAATATGAGATATCTCATCTTCATCCACAAAAAGAAAGTCAAGAAGTGATTGTTCAGTATCATTTAAATCTGGGGCATTCATAGGGTGCTCTTTTACCAATGGAAACCGGGGATAGCTATCAATATTTTGCTGCTGTGTATCGGAGATAACATGGGGTATGGCGCTTATGTCTACATGTGCTGAGAAGTTAGATTCTGTAAATGACAACTGGTAAGAAAGAATGGAACCAGCAGGGCATTTCCCATTTTTCGTGTCCACTAAATTATTGTTCTGTCTGTCACCAGCCATTTGAGAAAAGCCCATGTCTGGAAGTAGTTCTTTTAACCTCATTTTCAGTTTGTTTTCTTTGTCTTGATTGGGAATGGGATTTACCCTTGCTTCAAATAGTAGTGATTTTATTCCTCCTCTTTTGCTGTTAGTTTCCCTGTCTTCCACTTTCGTCTTCTTAACTTGGACATTCATAATCGGTTCTGGTACTATATTGGATCCTCCACCTTTTTTATGCCACTTTTGAAGCTCTGATGTGCATGCCAGTGTGGGAGTTTGGTCACTTTCATGGCACAAATCTCGAGTGGATTTGCAATCATGCACAACAAATTTGCATAATTTTAACATCAGAGCGAGTATGTGGTTGCAGTATCCTACTGTACCAGCTACACACGAACACAAGGCCTTTAAGACATCACCAGTAATGATACAGAGCGCCACTTTTAGGTCATGTGGAGGATCATTCTTTCTAAAACTGTGACAGCATTTAGATTTCACATAAAAACATCGCTGATTATCATTTGTTTCGATGCTATGAAGGTATTCGTCCTCCAAGAAAGTTTTCGCTTTTCTGAAGCTAGTGGGAACACTGTTACATTTTTTGTTTGCGATGTTCTTGCCTGACCTGGTAACGTGGTTGTTCATCTCTGCTCGGATGAACATTGGCATTTTTTGGAGACAAGTTCCCCAATTATTTTCAGGGAATTTCACAAGGACGCGTCTTTCAGCTTCGTCTTCGTTCACAACATGCTTTAAGCGGTGTTGTTTCCGTCTTAAATATAATCTATTGGGATCAGGATCGACAATGTCCTTATCTTTACCGTTCTTGATATATTCCTCGACCCTGAACATAGATAAATGTAAGTATTTTTTTAGAATTTGGCCACGCATCATTTACGAAACTTGCATGTTTGTCAAAACTTTCAAGCTGCTACGTACCTCTTAACAAGCTCCGCTTTTGTTTTTAAACCTTTTGCTGGATCTCCTCGACACTTCAACCAAAATCTCAGATCGGCAATCTTTAATTCAGTTATATTTCTTCCCTCGAGGGAAGCCCCAGGAATATCGTTTTCGGTTAAAATATCAGTAAAGTTTGTAGTATTACTCGTGCTAGACGCCATGATAGTTATGAAGCTAGGCCTTTCTCGCCTCGTTTTCGTGTGACTAGTCACCAGTCTCCGATCATTTTATATGCCATTATCTGCCATTATGACAAAGGTGTATATTCTGTCAATACAAACCAGTACATGAGTAACTAGTGGAAAAAACTTGCACATTGCCCAAAAAATTGACAGTATAGTATAATTTTGAATATAATGTAATGCAGTTGGTTATTTTCAGGTTTTTGCTGTATCAATCCTATGCTCTTGCACCTAACAGAATTGTATTTTTATTGGCACAATGCACATGACAATCCAATAGTCAGCAAATACACCAAATATACAATAGTTTCCAACCTGTCTTGCCATTGTTAGGGTCATCTGTGCTCCTTCGAATCATGCAAATGTTTGTCGAACCACGCTATAGAATATAACGTTGACCCTCATGATTGTCCAAACGCGTTATAGATTGTCAATGATGATGCTAATAGCACTAATGAATTTTCACTTTTGGGTAAATGATTGTCTATAAATGCAATTGTTTGTCATTTGGTGTTATTGAAGTTGAATTTCGCGCACAAGAAAATACATTCCGCGCATATGAATGTACAAACGCGCTATTGATTGTCCATTGGTGCCCATGAATGTACACGCATATTCAAATATCGTTATTGAACGTTGATCCGCGCTAATGATGTTACTTGTGGTGTTGATGAAAGTACATTACACGTTATTGGTGCGGCTATTGGCACAAATGAATGTACATTTTCTGTTAATGAACAGCAAAAGGTGTAAACCATGTAGAGAGAAACTGAAATGAAAGCTCTGCTGAAATCTACAAATGGAGGCTATACATAACCATTTAAATTGAATTTTGATTTAAAAACTGCAAGTCCCTGTAATAATCCATTTACAAATAATACAGCATAGCCCCCTCCACTGTGGGTAATATCAAATAATTATGTCTTGTTATTCCTATGATTTGTTTCTGTCAGCAGTGCAGGCACTAAAAGTGGGACAATTTTTAAAGGTAAAAAGAAAACAATGCATTCTCAATAATTGTAGAATGTAGGTTTGTGGAAGTGCCTTAAGCTTGGATCTATTTTTTTAATTAAAACATTTTTATCAGGATTAACTTCAAGAGCATGATGCTCATCATTGAAGGGAGCCTATGACAAAAGTTCTGGTTCTACCACCCCATACCTCAGAAACAAATGAAATTGTGCCTTGTAGAGTTATTCCAATCAAGACTTTGATGGTGTTGTGATGTTTGTAGGAACTGAATGTTTGTGCTGTAGCAAGTAGGTTTGTAGGTTTCTCGATAAAAATCTCGAAGCAGTCAAATATTACGGTCGTTTTAGTTCCAAAACGGACCTTAAAACAATGTGGCATTGATTGCATCAAGCTTTCACGGTCTGGCCAGTGGATAAATGAATGTCCATAGTTGTCAACCAAGAATGAAATGTTCTAGATACTGTGGGCACTGAGATGTTGAACCTATAAGCTAGGTCTTGGTGTGGTACATCCAATCTTAACTTTATCAAGACCATTACATATTCTTGAAAAGGACTCAGGGTTTGGGAGCGACGGGAAGCAAAGTTCAAACACAAAGTTGAGGATTTCATAAGAGGGAAGGCCAGTATAAAATAGTACTTTATCGTCGCTATTTCTGAAATAATCTTCATTAAAATCGGTGACTTTTTTGTTTGACTTAAATAAATAATCAAATTCGTCTGTCTGTGAAGAGGCATCAAGACTTAATCTTAGGCGTACGTGCCAACCCTTCGGTCTGAGTGCTCATCTCGGCAAAGCTTTTGACCTCAGTCTGCGATGATTTTTCGTTTTCATCAATGTATTGATCCGCGAACGACACATCAATTTCTTCTGTTGTCGAAGATGCAAAAGGGATAATAGAGACTTGAGTCCCTTCATCATTCAACCGAAGTCTTTTCTCTTCGATCGTGGTTTTTGCATCTTCAAGCTTCTTCTTTCTTCTAGCTTTGGCTCTCTCTTTGGACTACTTTCCCCTTGTCTTTGTTGTTACTTTTCGTGTGCCCAAGGTTGAGTGTAGGCACCCAATCAGCATTATATTTATCCCAGAGTTTTGCCGGACGTCCGGAGATAAAATGACGGCTACAAACACGGTCGTGTTTCAGGATTTGTTCCGTCAAGTCATCTCTGCTTATAGCCGCGATCCACTTCGTTCGACGCTTTATTAGAGAGCTTCAGATTTGACGACGAGTACGAGTTTGCATTTTTTTAATTACTGCGCATGCGCGAGAGCGAGACAGCATCACGCCATCTAAGGAATCTCGTCGCCGTCTCCGTGAAGGCAACAAGATTTTCATCAAAAGTCGTCTTCTGCAGTACGAGTTTTGAAATGGTAAGTTATTCTTTATATTGCTGTTTTCTTTGTATTTCTATTTACAGAAGAATACTTCTTTGACCAAACATAAATAAACAAACATTATTTTTTCAATTTTAGATCAAATAAAAGAGGTTTTTAAGCTTATTATACGATGGCTACACCGAAGAAACTTTTCGTGTGGAAAAAGGACACTCCTCCTAAGATTAGTGGTCGTACAAGAGCCGTACAGATTTAAAGTTGGAACCAGAGAAAGGGAGCAGCGTGGAATACCATCGCCGAAGACTTACAAAAGCAAGGATTGAAGGTTACGCAGAGATCTGTAAGGGAAAAGTCCGAAAAGATTCTCAAAGAGCATAAGAAAAGAGAGGAAGAAGAAGCTAAAGCAAGTGGTATTGAAACAGATTACGGTGAGATATATGAAGCTATAACAGCTATAAAGGAGAGAATTGATGAATTCGAGGAGTTGAGAGATGTCGATGACAAAAAGAAGCAGGAAGAGAAGGTGTGAGCTGAAGATATGAGGAAGAAAGCAACAGAAAAACTTGGAGAAACAAAGAGAAGAAAAAGTGATGACACAGACAGCAAAGATGAAGAACCAAATAACTAAGAAATTTGCTATCTTTAATCAGATGTACGTAGCTCACCTGTCGAAGCATGACAAGAGAGTTGGTCAAGTTCAAGGTAGTAATGTAATTGAACTGAATGGAGTGCAATTTGTGATAAAATTGCAATGCTGATGAGAACCAATCAGATTACAGAAATCTCCAGTGATTTCAAGATGGATATAATACAAGATCAGAAGGAAACAACAGGATAAGACTTGCCTTATAACTAACGTGGGCTCCAGAACCATATTTTTGGCCTGCGCCGAGTTAACTAATAAATAATAGATAAATAATAAAGAATATAAAAATAGTTAAATAATAGATTATTACAAAATATTCACCGAAATTCTGTCTCATAAATATGAAATCATCTATACTGTATTTTGTGTCTCAAAAGTTTATCGTCGTTTCGATTTTTTAAAAGTATATTATAAAATAACTGTTATGAATGTCGCGTTCTGATTGGTTTGGAGCACGTGCTTTATGAGAGCACATTGCACGCGCGCGCACTTTCCGTTGCGTCATTCCTATCTATTATTGTACAGTTGTAATTTGTATTTTATAAAAGAAATAAAAGACTTGCTTGCTGTGATGTGTGCAGACATAAAGCACTTGGGGGTTGGCAGAACACTCGAGAAGTGTCGAGAAGCACTAACATTTCTAACACTTGCTCCTAACACTTCTCTCGTGTTCTGCCAACCCCCGCGTGCTTTATGACAGCACACAGCACGCGCGCGCGTTTTCTATTTCTTCAATAGTATTTTTTACCATTTTTAGAAAAAAATCCAGAATCACAATGGACCTAAATCATGATCAAAAGAACATCCAAGGCCGAATCGATAGAAATGAGGAAAGGATAGCATCTTTGACGGCAGAGTTAAGAGAAAGTTTGTGCAGCACGAAGAGCAGAATTGAATGTCTTGAAAAAAGGAGCAAAGATTTAGAAAAGAAAATACAAGACCTGAAAGATGAGAATGAATTGTTGAAGAAACAGCTGCAAGAAATGAAAGATGAGAATAAAACACTGAACTTGAGGATTGAGATGTTAGATGTGAAAATGAACGATGTGAACAAACACTGAAATTGAGGATTGAGAAGTTAGAAACTGAAAATAAAAATCAGAAAGCACGCAAACAGCATACAGACAGTGTGCTTATTATTGGGCAAATTGACAGAGCCATACAAATAAACATGTGCAAGTACGTCCTGAGAGAACACTACAAGGAAAAGACTTTCTACGAATTTAGAGAAATTGAAGAATATATCAAAGTTCTGGAACATGAGGCCCAAGAGGCAGCAAGAAATCGGCTGACGGAAATAAAGGAAAAGATTCATTGGGAACAACGTTTGGTAAATAATCTTAAAATCCTTAAACAAAAAAGAATAGACATTGCTCATCCTGACCTAAGCAGTCAAAATATCCAACAAGCTACAGAATATTTGAAAGAGGAGAATGTTTTGAACAAAGAAATGGGCGACGATGTACACAAACTAAAAAAACTATGGGAAACCTCCGAAGAATTGTTACAGTAAGCATAAATTTTTCGTAAATTAATTCCTTGGATATCAAATAAAATGGCTTCGACCGACTGTGGGGCTGCTCTCTTACCCGTGGCTACGTCACAGGCTTCCCAGTCTCTCAGTTTCAAGTTTCATGCCGAGCTTCCTGTGACGTTTAAATGTGTTTCAATGAATATCGGTAAATGGGTCAACTCGATCACACGCGAATGTTAGTTTGTTAATTTGTCCTCCAGGCTCAAGCTCAACTAACCTCTTTCCATGTAATCACGCTAGCATGACCTTTGGCGAACAATCGCATGCATTTCGATACACTAGACGCTATTTGGATTTCCCACCCTTCCTCCTTATGATAGGTATATATAGGTAAGTATTTCACTGACCAGACCTTCAGTGTGACAGATGCACGGTGAGTTGTGACAGGGTTGCTATGGTACCAGGTCATAGGGATATGCCTGAGGCCCTGACACAAGTCAAAATTTGGAACTTTGTCTTCAAAATACATTGTTGGGTGCGTTTTTTTCCTCGAAAGAAACTGTAAATTTTTGAACTTGTACCGGGAAAACAAGAAAGTTGTGACGTCAAAACTGTGTTTACATACCCTCATGCAAACATGGCTATCAACCAATCACAGCGTACGTACTATTTAATTTATTTTATAATTAAAAGTTGTTCACGATCATAAGTAATCACAATCACATTCCTTAGCTTAAGTCCAACCCCCCTAGAATCCCTACTAAAAGATATCTAAGGGCCAGGTTGGAAAAAAAAGGCTATTGTCTTTATCTGTAATCCCAATAAATGTTTATTTATTTACTCAAAACATCATCAAAACTCATAGCTGATAACTTCAGAATCCCGAAAATCAAAATAAAGGTTACCTACACATGAATAACATTGAAAAATCTTTGTTTTATTTTTATTCTGCAAGTATTAAGACCGAAAGAAACCAGCAAAGAGTAGCTCAAGTGGTTTCTGCTGTGCAGAATGACCATGGAGGAGGTGAAAAGTGCCCTTGGTCACCTGCACAACTTAAAGGTAACAATGATACAAAGGAAATTATAAGAATCACCGGAATGTTTTCAAGGTATCACAAATGACTGCAATGCTGGCCTTGTCCCCTGGGACAAGGGGATGGGAGAGAGACATGGTACATGGCAGGGGCTAGGGATAAGGGGACAGACAGGGAATGTGCAGGGGATAGATAGAGGATACCAGAGACATTACCATGTTGACAGGGGACACTGTAGGCCAGCCCTGGACATCCCTATTGTTGAAGATATGAATTATCAATGAGTTTGAAAAATGTTATATTGCAGTAAGATTATTTATTGTTTAAAGGTGCAGCTGACACTTACTATAAATCTCTCAAAGATGCTAAGATAAGGAAAGACAATGGAAAAGAAGGGGAACATGCAGTAACTTGCAGGCGCCAAGGAAGACAGAGAGATGTAAGTCATTATGAACCAAAAGTTAAGATGACTCATCAGTCATTCTTGATGCACTCTTCCAAGTTTCATACTCATTTGATAAAAACGGTTGTGACTCATTGAAGTCAAGTTTTTCTCATTGAAGAGTGTCATTAATTGCTGATGGGTCATCTTAAATGATGTCAAAGAAATGAATTATTTTAGTGATGACTGCATGGCTTTCAGTGAGGAAGTACTTGCCCATAAGAAAAACAAGTATGAAAAAAATTCAGACAAACTCTTTTTTTTTTACTTAACTCTAATTTTTCAACAGGGTCATTTATTCTTTTATATATTTCTTTTCCAAAACAGGACTGTTTGCAAAATAATTTAGTGTTTGTAAAATGTTGGTTATCCCTCAAAATCCCAATATTTGGTACTCAATTATGAATACACATAGCCACAACACACATACTTTCCCCTCTCTGCAATACACACTTTATTATTTGCTTATAGAAAAGATTCTTAGTGTTTCATCGGATACCCTTCCATGCTCATGGTTATCGTAGACTTATAGATTAAGATGTTTTCTTACCAAAGTTATTTTGCATATTCTTTAGAAATTAGACAGAAGAACAAAGGCATTAGAAATGATGAAATGGTCTGAAGCAAAAAAGAATGTAGTTAGAAAAGTCCTAACTCCAGAATACATGAGTTCAGATGAAAGTGACTGGGGTGAGGATGAAGCTGGACCCATCTTGAAGGGATACTTAACCAAAAAACTGCCTTGGGAGAGATTGCGGCTAACGAAATGCAAGCAGGAACTTGATCTTGCCTACAAAAAGAGCTTGCCTGGTAGGTGTAGAAGCTTGATATTAAAAAGGTCAGCCAATCCTGTAAATTCTTGCAGGCCTAGGCCGACGAACTGTGAAGAATGGGCTGTTAGAACACCAACAGCTACAATAAGCGTTCTTGCTTCAACTCCAGTGCGAGACAATAGTAATTCTAGCATTGATTCTTTGGAACAGTCCGCTATACAAGAGTAATTTTTTCTTCATATTTTTGGAATTTAATGGGCCATTTGCATTGTGACAGCATTTACTAAACCTACCAGAATCCCTTTCACACTTTCTTTTGTTCAGTTCATTAGTACCAATTGTCTTACTATTCTCATGAGGGAATACAAATTTGAATAAGAAAGAAAATTTGTGAAGTATTCTGGTAGTTGTACACACCACAATGCAAACGGCCTATTGATATATTCTCTCAAAGAGCCTATGGCACATCTGACAATTTCCACACTTAAACAATGGAACTGGAACAGCACACCTATCAAAATCTATACTGAAAGGAGTGTCAGAAGTGTCTTAGTAGTCATCTCATTAGACCTGGGTATTATGAAGTAAAACCTTTTACTGCAGATGCATTTGTACAGGGATAGCCTCACAGTTGTGTATAAATATTTAAATTGTCAACAAGAAAGCAAAAATTGTTGAACTTGAAATACATTGAATTTCCACGAGTTCTGGTACTTATGAATATGTTTCATGCATTTAAGGTGAACCCTGCAAGGATACACTATTTTGCTGTGCTTTGCAATGGTCATTTATGAATTCGATACTGGAGTATTGCTTCAATACTTATAAGATGCTAAAATTTGCTAAAAAAAAATTATTATTTTTTGCTTCTTATGCATTTTTATGAATAGTTCCCAGGGTTATTGAAATTAGTATTAGTAAATAGCATTAATATTTTTAAGTATTTAATAATTATTATGATTAATACCATCAACTTTTACTAGAGTGGTTTGCATTAACCCATGAAATACCCTTAAGCGTGTTCTGCTTTATCATGCATAATCTTATTCAATTGTCTTTATTTGACTATTACACTTTAAATAGATGGATCAAAGGTCCCTTTTCCTGTGAAAATGAGATATTTTCTGGGCAAAACACCCAAAACACACTACTGTGATAAGAATGGGAATGTGCAAGAGTGTTCTCCTTTGTATATTGAGAAGGTCAGTGTAAAATTTGCAAGGGTTCCAGGTACATGTATTAAATAGATAGGTGTTTTACAAATTAAATGTGATATGTCTGAACTTTGATTTAGCACTGAATTGTTGTTTAGGTATCATGAGGGTGAACTCAACTGTCCAATTTTTCCAGCTCTTCAATTAACCTTGCTTTCTTCAATTTGTCAATACCTTTCATGCGGATATTGTTGTCATGGCATTTCCTCTTTAAAAGCTTTTTAAGTTGAGAAACAGATTGTTTATTATAATTGTCCTCACTTTGCTGTTGGGTAGGAGCTGGGATTGGGCAGCTAGTACTTTCCATATCTGGGTTGTCTTTTTTCCTTTTTTCAGCACGCTTCTCTCTGATTTCTGAGCCCCAGTACTCTAGATTTATTTTTCTGTGATTCTGTTTGACTCTTTCATGTTTTCTGAGTGTATGCTGGCGTTCTTCTAACAAAAGAATGTCTCTTGTTCCATCCCATTTGTTAGACTTATGAAAAAATATTTTTTTTGCTGTGTCATTCTTCTTCTCAACCCCCTGATCTGTAAATTGTTTTACTGAGTTATATTTAGTAATGAAAGTGGGGATATGGTAGGGAATCATGTGCATGTATGGTGTCACTCTTGGTCTTTCATAGCCAGTTCGTTTACCCCTGAGGGAACAGAAGAGATTGATCCACTCACAACCTTGAGAAAAAATTTTGTCTGCATCACCTGATTTTGGAGTAAATTCTGAAATGATGTTGTAAAGTTTCTCAAAGGAAGTCCAGATTTTTTTTACTGTGTCACAAGTTTCAGGATTGAGAATGCCATCCAGTTTAGAGGGAAGTTCCTTTAAAAGTTTTTTTTTGTCATTTCCTAACAAACTAGTAAAATCTCTGATTTCAGTCACTGCATTATCAGCATTTTTTCCCTCCATATTAGAGCGAATTCGTATATCACACTTTAGCATGCTAATGAGGTCTGCTAATATTCAAATACAGAAACAATAATTAAAAAAGACACGAATTGGAAACACTGCACAACTGTATGACGTTATAGGGAAATTACAACATTTTATATCCATTATTTTATTAACAAAACATGAAAGTTTCAATTCATTCAAATAAATCATTCTACATTTCTTCGACGAATTTCTACAGTTTTTACTTGAAAAGTCTCTCTGTTTAGGGTTTTGTTCCGTTCTGATCACTGATGTATTTGTCTACTTTCAGAAAAAGCTGATTGACATTCTCCATCGTTTTCATAGCTTTTTCGCACATCTTTGCATGTGCGAGGTTAGCTTCTTTCGCTGTGTCTACTTTCCTCTTCTTCTTAGCAGAAGGTTCGATACTCTCGTCTTCGCTAGGAGATGAATCAGCAAAAGGTTCGATACTCTCGTCTTCGATAGGAGATGAATCAGCAAAATTCTGATCCAGCCTTACCTTGAGGGCTTCAGCCCTTCTCTCATCTTGTGGCATTTGGTTTGATTTGAAAATAGAAATTGTTTCTCCGTTCCAATCTCTCCTGACTCGGGGCCATAGGGCTGCTGCATAGCACTTTTTACTATGTTTTGCATGCGTCTGGTCAGGGACTCGTCTGTTTGGGTTAAATACAGGTTAACTACGTGTTGTGGCATGCTTGCTGCTATCTCTCCAATCTTCTGTCGTGCTGTCAAGACAACCTCTTTCCATCCTTTGCTGTTAATAGTGTTGTAATATTCGAGAACAACACTTTTTTCTTTCTTTCCAATTCCGACCCGACTTTTCTTGGAGGGAAATAAAATTCGTAATAAACAGCAAACTAAGTATGGTTGAGGGTTGATATCTAAAGCACCAACACAAAAGTTATATGTTTAGATACTGACCTGGCACGTTTGCTGAAAAATTCATTTATTAGAAATTCGAAAGTAGTCAGCTGAGTGTAAATATGAATCCTCTTGCTCCGTACACAGCAAGCGCAAAATGTAAATTTATAGCGCTCGCGTGATGATTCACGTGCGAATGGCATGAAAAATGCCGTGTTTTATGTTGGAATGCGCATCTTCGCTCAGCAGTTCATGCAGCATGGATGCGCAGCAAGTCCGAGTAGTTCTTTTAAATATAGTCGCCTGGATATTGCTGTTTGTCACCTATATTAGGCCACCGCCTCAACAAAATCTGTCTCCCTTACAACATCGTCTTTTTGAGAATTTTCACGGGGAAGTATATTTCGTGGTATAGATGTGTTTTCTCTTATATCAAGGCAAGCGCACCTCTTCTGGCGGAACACTGGCGAAACCTGTGTCGTTTCTCAGACTTGCGAACGATATCCTCCCAACCTTGCAGAACTTAAGATTAGACGGGCAACCCCGTGTACGCCAGAGGAGACTGAAAATAAACGTAGTTAACCAAGTTCTGCTTGTGATGACGTGGTTACGTAAATATTCTCATATAGACACTTTAACACTGTGGTTTGATATAGACCCTACGTCCGTTATCCGCATTATTTACAGAACGTTACCAGTAATGTGGAGATATTTTCAAAATCAAATCACCTGGCCAATCCTCGCGGAGTGGAGAAATCTAATGGGCAGCTGGCCAGAGTTACCAAATGCCGTCGGTGCTATAGATGCAACCCCGCATGAGATTTATTGCCCTCTGGCGGAGCCTCAACGACCATTTTACAGTGGCCATAGCCACTATCACTGCCTAAACACTCAATTTGTAATGGATAATGAGGGCCATATTCGGTTTCTTCAGGCTGGCTTCTTGGGTAGCACACATGATGCGACTGCTTATAGGTTAATGCAGCCTATAGGGCCCGGTTTAGTCCTAGATTTACCGCCAGGTGTTAAACTGTTGGCCGACAGAGGTTATCCTGATGGAGGAGCTCTACTAACACCTAATCGTGCAGGACAGATGCCTCTGTTAAACCAAAGAGGGAGGAAACGTGCCAGAAAGTTCAACCGAGCTCTATCGAAAAGAAGAGTTAAAATAGAGCATGTGTTTAAAGAGATAAAAACTTTTAAAGCGGTATCTCAGATATGGAGACACCCACGTTGGTTGCTGCCTATCTGTGTTGAATTTACAACATTTTTGGCTGAAAGACGCATACGGTTGTTCCAAAGACTGCACTTAGAACTGCCCATATCCTCTGCACGGGAAAAGTGAAACAAAAGTGTTGATGATAGTGAAAGGAAACTTGAATCGTTGCAGCAAACTTTGGTCTACTCAACAAGCACGTAGTTTAAAACGGGTTGACTTTAATTTGCTTAGTAAATGTTTGAAGGACAAACAATGCCTGTTATGTTTCTATTGTACTGAGCTGAAGTTCGGCACAGAGATTGTGTTCATTTGAAAATATCTAAAGAGATTATTTAACAAATCGATAATTAAAACACTTATTTTGTTAGCATATACATTTATATGATGTTTGGGGTTTGGAATGGTTAAGTTTTGTGGGAGTATTTGCAAGGATATATTTCGTTCGAAAACAGCTCATTTGAATATTAGCAATATTCATTAGCATGTAAAAGTGCGATATACGAATTCGCTCTATTGAGAATGAAACTCCACATTCATTGATTGCTTTTACTAACATTTGTTCAAAGGAGGTATCAGTAGGAATGTTCCCAGTTCTTGAGAATTCCTCGAGTGCCTCTCTTTCGCAGACCTCAAATACTAAAGTTTTTAACAGTTTATCTGTGATTCTTAAGAGGAGATGTAACTCATCTGGTATAATGTGGTCTATATCAATGTTAATTAAGGGAGGTCGAATGCATCCATAGTTTGCAGAGGCTGCTTTTTTACAGCATGATTTAATATCTTCTAGTGATCTTTGATATGATTCACCCTTATAAAAGTCTTGATCCTTTGATGTGTCCCACCTGTCTATAGCACTGACTTTACACCACAAACAAGAGTAGATGGAATTGGCAGCATTTAACCCCATAACCAATAATAAAAATTTGTAATCTCCACCTAGGAATACTTCTAGTTTGTATTCATTTCCTTTTACTTCAATTTTAGCTTGTGATATTAAGTTATTTATTTCCTGAAATAGATTTGAAAATGACTCTGAAATAGTATCATAGCTCTCTTCTCCATTGACCACTCCAACTACATTGTTACCCTTTGAGGACATTACTTTCTCCCCTTGTTGAAGAATGGAAAAAGTCACAAGGATAAATGTGGTTGATTTTGTCATTTTAGACCCATCTCCACTAAACTTAATTTGTACTAATTCATCAGGAAAACAATCTGGATCTTCTTCTAACATTGATTCAAGCCTGTTTTTCAGCACAACACTTAAATTCAATTGTGCACCAGGGCATCTACCAGGTGTTCTCTCTATGTGTACAACTTTGTTCATGTCTTGTCTAAGTTGTTTTATTAGATAAGACTTTGGTAAACCATCTTGAATCATTGTTAGCTCATGATAAAATTCATCTGCAATGAAAAATGTATCCAGAAGGTAAAGTACTTGTTCTAGTTTCTGTTTATCCTCAATGTCAAGGTCATCATACTTCAATGTATGATTTTTGCCAGCTGAATCAACCAAATTCACTGAGTTAAGGTTGAGACCATATGTCTCACAGAACCAAAGTGCACATTGAATTGTGTTTTTAAGTTTCTTGATCTTTCTATTGGCCTGTTTTTTTCCAACCTCATTGATTTTTTTGCCTCTGCATGATTGATCATTTTGAAGTTGTTCGATGTAATCAATAAGCTGTTTATTAATTTTCTCCTTTTCAATGACTTCATCCTTGATGTTGTTCAGTTCTTCAATTAAACTTTCATATAGATCTTGTTTTTCTTTCTCTAAGTTTTCATATTTTGTCTTCCACTCTTCAATGACATAATTCAGTGTCTCAATTTGTCCTTCTAACTCAGCTACTGACTCTACTTCTATTCTCCTTATGCTAACAATACATGTTTTAGTTAGTAGCAGCTTGTTCTTTCTCCCTTTCACCTGTGAAAACAACCTCTTGACCTTTTTTCCCTCATCCTTAAAACGTTCATGAAGTCTTGCATTTTGGGGTTTTAAGCAAAACCATCCACCTGGTATCGCCAGGTTAATAAGATCAACATAGTTGAAATTTTCACATTTCTCTATGCTCACTTCTCCAAGAGTTTCATATGCAGCTTTCAGAACAGGATAGGGGATTTCAATAGCAAAAACAAACTCCTGGTCTCTAGCTCTTGATTGATTGATATAACTTAAAGGTAGATCAGCTACTTTTAGCTTTTGATTTAAGATTTTTTGCTCGTATTCTGTAAAAACATGAGCCATTTTAATCGATTTTTAGTCATAAAATGTGACCTTACATGGATTTATGTAACTGAATATCTAATGAGGTCCCTGTGTATGAATTGACTGGGGAAGCCTGGAACCGAATAGAGAACTGTTTACAACATGGCGGATAGAAGTAGCGTTTTCGCGAAGATTTCGGTCTATTTTTCAGCAAAATGTGGTTTTATTCCCTTTAAAAATGGCGTATCGCTGTTCTTGAAGATCTTGGATTTATCAGAGAATGTGGAGGCAAAAGGAACTAAGTTAATGGTAGGTTTTTAGATATAAAACGACATAATTCGACAGACAGTTATTCGAACTTTCTATAATCGGGTGACCGGAGTAAGTTTAATTGCAAAAATTCTTTTGTTGAGGTAAAGAAGAAGGGGCATTTTCGGGAAATCTGCACTTTCACAAAGGCTTTATATACACACAATATTATTTAGAACTTTTGTCAATGGAACCAGGTTACCATACTTAAATGCTTAAAAACTTCCAACCATAAGCGACTTTTATACGCGAATATCTCAAAGCTAGGTCACCGGGTCAGCTCAAAGACTTTTATATATACTAAATTATCGCTTAAAAAATAATCCCCATACATTTTATTATAAGATGGTCGTCCATTTTTAAAGGGCTCGGCGTTAAACTGCGCGTGCGCGTAAAATTCCATGTCGCAGATTTCTGGCGACTGACCTGGGAAATAGATATTATAATTCTATTGTTTTCTTTGAATTTGTCTTACTGTCAGTAAACCTTATTTCAAGGTTTCTGATTTCACTCTAGCTTGTGTAGTTTGTATAAAGATGATGTTTATAGTTAGATATTCGAGTATAGTATATCTAGAAATTGCAATGATAGTATTTTTGATGAAAAAATGATAACATTGTCTCGTATTGTACCAGGTGTTTATTCTAGCTGTTTGTATATTATTACTTCATTATTTAAAAAAAAACTATTGCTTTGAAATGCAATGCAAGATAAAAAAACTGACCCCAAATGAACATTTCTTGAAGAATTCTGATACATTTTAATTTTACACTGTGTTAACGTGTATGTATACATAAGTTTTTTCTTTGATTCTTGTCTCGGGTATTTAGAGCCGTAATTCGTGTAATTCAAGCCTGCAATTTTTCGGTTCGTGTTTTTTCATTTGTTTTGTTTGGTTCTACGTTATAGGAACAATCGCTTTTTCAAATTTCCAAACTGCGCATGCGTATAAAGATTTTTTATAGATTTTTGCGTATGTGATATACCTATTAACTCATATTGGATAAAGAAACAGTCACTAGTTGCATTTGACGAAAGAATTAGTACATGCTATGAATATGCGGCTACAAGAGGAGATTTTCGCAAGTTGTTCTCCGGTCCCACATGGGACACAAATCTTAGCTCATAGTGAGGGGGTGGGATGTACTCGTCGACCAGCTGCACATGACGAAAGAATAGGTACTATCAATGCGCGGCGGCGTTATCTGTGGCCTTGGGTCCCGGTAGTAACCTCCCATGCAGTCAAGTGAAGGCACCGTCAAGTTCCTCGGAACTACAAAAGACCTTTTAAGGCGCCCCGACATTCGAGGAAGGCCGAAGGTTCAAGCACTCGCTTTGCAGAGAAGAGTCGCAACTTCACCTGTAGGCAGAGACTTGTTCTTTTGTGCTGTGGTCTAGGGGATCTCCACAAATAATTCAAAAATAGTACTTGGAAGAACACGGCCATGATAAGACTCGTTATCATTCAATGCAAGGTCCAAAAGAAATAAGCAAGGTCATAAATTTCTCCATATCATATATTTTGCGTTACTCTGTATAGTTTATTCTAAGCTACAAGGGCATGAGAAAAGAGAAAATTGACGATATATTGACTAATTCAATTCCGTAGAACAATACGAATTTGAAACACGTAGTGACAGCAGTATAAATAGAGGATTTTATCTTCTCGTGTTGAAAATCTAAATCTAAATAGAGGATTTGATCTTCTCGTGTTGAAAATCTCTCACTCGTTCGCTACGCTCCCTCGTGAGAGATCTTTTCATAAAATTCGTATCTCCAAGCGGCCATATAATATTCTGTTTATCATATAATTATCAATGAAGTATGTTTGGTTTTTTCAGGCAATTCTTTCCGTGTATTTTTGAATAGCAATCGCAATGGTGTTATCTTCACACTTGAAAATAATTTGTTATTTTCACGTGTGAATATATATATATTTTTGATTTTTTTTTTTTTTCATTGGTAATTATATAATAAATTAGAATAATACATTACGACACTCGAAATATACTGTACCGTGATACGTATGACACGCAGTGGTACGGGTATACGTATCCAGGTACTAAATGACACGCGGTGACACAGAGTATCATGATTCTGATACCCCATGACACTCCATGTACCAACGTATCAAGACCAAGAAATTCTCTTATACTCTACGTATCATGATACGTTGCGTTCATTACTCATGACACGTGAGATTTCAAAAAGATTTCCATTGTCGGAAATTCCAGGATTTTCATTATTTCATGCAGTGGTTTGTCTTAAAAAGAAACGATATATATGCATTTTAAAAACACAAGACAAGTAAAAGGGTGCGCTGTTTTTTATTTCTTTATTTATTTTAGATTTCGCCGAATCATAATGCTTGAATATTGAAAGAATCTGTTTACCGAAAAATTAGTGATCACACGTAATTCGCTTTCAATTTCCTACACCTTGATACTTTTCTCGTCTTTTTTATTACTTTTGTTTTTCACGCCAGGTCAACTGTTTCAATTTTCATATCACTTCATTGAAGCCAAAAATATCTTGGTGTCGCGGGCTTTTTCGGGGAGACTGGTGACTAGCTATTTTGCATATTAAACAGAGCGTAATTTGAGTTATGGAATAGCGCTGGAATGTACAAAAATAAGACGTGTGTACAGTTCATATAAAGAGCTTTCTTTTTATACCAAACTCGTGTATGCAGCTATTATACCCGATTTTTTAGTTAAGTTGAAATGTGAAGCTTCTAGCGAGGTCTATAGATTCTCTTAAAATGAGTATTTTTCGGCTTCAATACGTTTCTTCGCGAATGCGTTTAGTCGACTGTTTTACGTACTACTCTCTTCTATAATCCTTTGGTAAGCATCGTATGTTTTTATTTTTTGAGATAATTGCTTCGTAATTCTAATTTTTCCATACACCTAACACTATGTATGTTGGTGTATATCACTTAACGTTCGGGTACGATGCCAAAACACTACAAACGCTTTGCAGTTGGCGAGTTTATGAAAAATAAGCGAGAACTTGCACTGCAGGCTGCTAAGGAAAAGGCAATTGCTTTATCGGAAATTAAGAATCACCAGCAAAGAGTTCGAAGAGTCAAGACAAAGGTAAGGTATTTGCTATCAAAATCAGTGCAAATTGGTCAAACTTGTATTGGATAACTTCAATATTAACACTCGCTTTTCACAAAAAAATATCTTTATACGTGAAAAATATTGCTTTATTGTCTCTGTATGATATCAAGGCTAGTTTTATTTCTGATTATAAATTTCAAATTTTATTGCTTGGGTTAGATTAGAAGGTAATGCTGATGCAAAGCAATTTCTTGATCTATATGCAAATTCTTCCATCCATATTAAGCAGCAGTAAGGGGGACTCGCGATCACCATTCGGAATCGCCCGGGAATTACCCATGTTTATACACTAGCGTCCCCCGCGGGAATTACCCGTGTTCTGTTATATGTTGCGCGAAAGTTGGGAATATTTGTCTTATATATGCATGAATGTAAAAAGTTCACCAATGACTTCTGTATAATTTGCCTAAGATCCAAAGTTAACATACCTAAGCCCAAGGGTTTCTGGTGTTGTGGTAAGAAAATGCAAATAGAAGACGACACGTCAGCGCAGTGTTACGAATGTGGTAAGAATATTCGTAATGCCGTACCAAATGCTACCAAAGAGCAGTATTATGCCAACGGAGGTCGTAAGAAAACGCCATACAAAAGAATAAAATACTTTAGGGACTGGATGAGTCATATCCAGGGTTTACGACCGGTATATTTAGACAACGAAGTAAAGAAGAAAATCATAGACCACTTAGAAGAGCCAACCCCACAAAGCCTACGGAAGACATTGAAAAAATTAAAACTAGGGAAATATTACAAAGCTATTCCCTATCTTTTGTCTGAAATTACCGGTAAGTCTATTCCCGAGGTTTCTGATATGACAAAAGCCGAGTGGATGTTTTGTCGTCTGGATAAGGATATTCCTTATTACCCTGACGTAATTTACGAAATATTTTACAAAATAGACCCCAACCACCCCCTGTTAGGATGGATTCCGAGAAGATAGTGGACGATTACGTCACATGTTTTCGGCCAATCAAAACCTTCACAATTTTCTTTCACATTTGTGAAAACGTTTCACATTTGTGAAATAGATTTGTGAAACTAATCTGCATATGAACCAGACAGCCGGCGTTCAATATGCAAATAGAATCCTGTCACGCTCTTTTCAAAACAGATGTTTACTGAGCGAGTTTTCTTTGAAGCTCTTCTTTCGCTTCTTGGTAGATCTTTTTGCGAGATTCCTCGGAAAGATCTTTTACGACTGTTTTTTTATTCCTTATATCCGACTTTAATTTCTCGTATTTGTCTTCTTCGGCCAGAATAAGCGAGAATTCTACTTCGTCTATCTTTCTGTCACGCAGAGCCTTTGAGACAAGATCGGTAATTGTATTTACTTTAGCCCTTGACAGAGCTATTGTCGTGTCATGCTTGGATATTTTTGTGGATAGCTTTTTCATAATGCCCGTAGCAACAGCCGAAATAATACCACAGGCTGCCCCAACGCCGGCCAAAGGAACTCCAACAATTACTCCAGGTCCAGTAAGCGAAGTAGCAACGCCGGAGCCCGTTAACACAACAGATATGGACCCTGAAGTTATCGCAATCTTATGTAGCGTACTCCGGGCTCTGACGTACTTTTTTCGGACTTTTTCGTAGTGTTTTGTCTGCCCTTCCAAGTAAGCCAGGATTAAGTTCGCTTTATTAAGCCTGAAATTCTCCGCGTTTAATTCGTTAGGACCTGTATCCTTAGTGGTAGCGTGATAATTGGGAACATCTGGGTACAACTTAGGTGCTGATGGTATAACATCCATTATATATACTAATGTACGACGCTTTTGGGAATGATATTGAGGAGCAGCCACATCACGACAACCGGGATTACTGGAACTGGAGGGCCTTTAGGAAGATGTTTCCGCATGCAGACCCTAGTAAGTTCGAAAGAAGACCCGATGGGATTTACTATAACGGCTCCAGGATGTACAGCAATGAGGATTTGAAACATTCAAAGCTGGAGCAAGTAGGTGATCAGGTGCAGCGATTGACGATTGTACACCCCGTTCATAAAGAAAGGCCACCAAAACCCGAGCATAAAGCACCTAATTTTCCTAGAAACTTATTGTTAACCACGGAAGATTACCCATTGTATGATGCTGAAGGTGGTATGAACGACTTCGATAAGTTGATAACGCATTTGAAGATTCCAGTGGGTCAGCAATCATTTGACGTAGTAGTAAGGGATATCTTTAAAGAGACGATGTTGAAGCATACGTCGGGTAAAGAGGCCAGGGAATGGTTAGCAGGACCCAATATGCGGTATTGGCCGCAGCAGTTAGACTTTGCTATTTGGGCTGCCACTAAAGGTTGTGGTGTTGCCGCAGACATGTTTCACATTTCATTTATGCGGTTTCACGTTGCCTTTACGGTAAGGAGGTTGTTGAAGGAGCTTAACGCACCCCTACCAGGAGATAAGGTATTTGATCCAATGAATAATCGCTATGACGCCGCAGCCCTGGAAAGGTTAATTAATGAGTTCAAACCACAGCAAAAAGATTTTCGTTATAAGGAGGGTAAGACGCATGGGCTGGGTATAGTTTACGTTTGGGGTGCCAATGGTGAGAAGCCGGCTGACTACGGACATCAGGAATACCCAAGTAATGAGTTAGAGTTCGGTGATATGGGCGGCGATAAGGGTAATAATTCATTAATTACTAGAATTCAAACAAACTACCCCGGCACTTGGGATCCGTTCGTGTTAATGAAAGGAAAAGGTTTAAGGAACCTAGCCAGGATTAACCGTAGCATAGAAGCATTCGTGTACTGCATTCTAGGGGCGCAGGTAAATACCCGCAACCCCATTGTTGGATCCCAAGGCGCTTCACAGGAAACGCAACAAGAATTCCTAACTTTATTTGAGTCTGCAATAATAGAAAATGACATATCTAAATCGGTGCAGAGATATCAATTAGCGGTGCAGCAGTCTAAAGTGCGACTGGATTACGCTTTGTCGCCTGGTTGTTGGTTATTGCCAAGTAACTTGGTTATTAACGCCAATTCCGTTGTGGGTTACAACAACAAGCTGCAGCGAGCTACTAAGGATATGAAGTTTGGGGTGAATGACGTGAACTCTGACATGACCAAGGGCATTACTCACTTCGTAGAGAAGCCAAAAAAGTCACACGAAACGAAGCTACCCGTAGTTAAGAAACCATCAAAGAAGGTTATGCCTGCGATACCTGAGGAATATGACCATAACTTATTAAAAGCCGGCCTAGCAGTCGCGGGTGTTGGTCTGAGCTATTATATATGGCGATGAACAACCCCCACGTAGCTGGAGTAGATTGTGTTTATACGACTTACACAGGCGAGAAAAAATACACCCAGGCATCTTGGGTTGATGTCACCGGAATGTCTGTGAATTTGAACTACTCAGGAAAGAAGTTAATCCTTTGTAGTATTTGCATTGGCACGAGCAGCCATGCCAATGTCGGCTTTAGGTTCCTGGATGAGAATGGTGTACTGCAGCCTATGAGAAATAAGACAAACAACAGGGAGCCTACGCATTTCTCAGTAGAGCCGCCAGCGAATAGCTCTGAAAATCATTCCGTTTGGACTTTTCACATGGTTGCCGATTGCCACGGGAAGGTAAAGCTGCAGATAAGAGTAGACGATACGGGAAAGGTTACGGTAAATAGCATAGAGGATCAAAGAGATTACGTTTATAATCACAAGAGCATTAGCACTCTTACGGTGGTTAGCCTTTAAATATATGAATAACCCACATGTAAAGGAAGATTGGTTCCTTCATTACTTGGAGGAGAAGGACTACGTAAATGATGAATGGTTTGACACCGAATTGTGGGTAAAGGTTGGAGGTCTGGGATTAATCATGCGTACTATTAGTATTTCAACGGGGTGGTCATGTAATGTTGGGTTTAGGATCGTTGATGAGAGTAACCGACCATTACAGCCTTACAGAAAAAAAGACAACAATAGGAACCCAGTTCATTTCTCATTTGAACCCTATCCAACAAGCGCAGAAGACTTAACGCCGGTAACTTTTCACATGATAGCCAATTGCCAATATGCGAAGTTACAGATTCGCCCTAGTGATAAGATGACGTCGGGCGCCGATGTCGGTAAGCTGGGTCGCGTTCAGATAAATGCCGCCCCGTCAAAAAATCCTCCGACTGATGCTATTTGGAATCATAAGCCCATTAGCACCATGAGTGTGCTGCCGCTAATACCAAATTATCAAGGCGGTGCGAATACTGTCTTTACTTATCCCCAGCCGAGGACGCCTCGGATACCCGACGACGATAAGCCACCAGTAATACACAAGGATAAGATTAACCCTTCATCTTCTTCAGGAGTACCACTCCAATAGCAACGACCAAGATCCAAATGTTGTTACCCACGAACTTCAACAGTTCGCCGCCGGCCTTCAGTGCCAAGGAAACAACCGAACCCAGCAGCCCAGGCAAGCCGGCTGCCATCTTTTTTCCCAAGTCCGTCAGCCCATTACCTAATTTCTTTACACCCGCGCCTGTGGCCTTAAGCGCGGACAAGATCACGCCTACTACGCTTGAAATAGCGGCCGCGAATGCAAGGGGAATACCATACTTCAAAAGGGCTCTTTTTATCTTTTCCTTGGTGGTAAGCCCCAACTCCCTTTCCAGGTTTTCCTTTTCCGCCTGTAATTCCGCAAGGTGTATTTCAAGCATATCTACTTCCTTTTGAGCTGCTTTCCTTTCTTCTTCGGGACGAGCCTGGTCCGCAACTACTTCTTGCTGCCGCTCTATTTGCCCCTCCAGGTCTTCGATGGCCTGATCTCTTTGCCGGATTTGCTCCTCTTTAGTGTTGATTTCGGCAACCAACTGCCGCCGTTCCTCCAAAGAGCCGGTTATGGTGATATGCAAGTTTTTAGCTTCTTCCTTGCTCATATCCAGGTCTTTTAGAGCAAGATTGAAGGCGTGCCTGGCTCGGTCTCTTTCGTCTAAAGCCGTTTCAGCTTCTCGCTTGAATTGCAGTATGACTTCGTTCTTGCCCTTGATTTCTTTCTTTTGAGCATCGGTTAGCTGCCGTATTTGTCTTTCGTACTTTGCTTCCTTTTCTTTTAACGTTTCTTCTAGCTCGATAACGCGTCTTTCTAGCGCAATCCTTTCATTCAGGGCCCCCAACCTTTCTAACGCACTTCTGGTAGCTAGTTGAAAGCCTCTTAATCTTGCCACGTTAACCTTGACCGAGCCATTTTCGTCGAAGAGGATTTGTGGTTTGGTCCAGCGGTTTTTGTCGGGATATCTCATGTCTTGGACGCTTATGAGGACTTTGTTTCCGCGTTCTGTGAGCCTTACGTCGTCGGCCTCGAAGTGGGAATAGCGCATTCGTAGCTCTTGCGTTGCCCACTCTACGGTTTCCCGCGCGGTTGCTCCCTGCTCACCCATGTTTCGAAGTTCCATGTACTCGGGGGCGGACTCACCGGGGTTCTTTTCGTGCCACATGCGATTCAAGGCTGCCTTGAAGCTTTTCCACCTATTGCCATACTTGTTTTCTAGAGCCATGTCGTAGATTAGGGGGTCGGTTTCCGCGCCTTTAGTCCATGCGTCGTATTCTTCGTCGTTAATGTCTACTTGACCTTCTTCGGTGGTGGGGTCAAAGTCTTCGACTTCCATTATATATGATAAGCTCAAAGTTAAACCCCAACGTATTACCTAAGCAGGTTGGTGGGCTGAAAGCAGAACGCACCTTTCACCGGGTCACCTTTACTCCTAGCAGCGCAAAACCAGGGGAGACGCTGTATGTAGGCGTGCCCCGTCTAACGGATAACCTAGTCTTAGTACCCGGCACCCTGGCTTTGAGGTTTGACCTAGCAATACAACCAAGCACCAAGGACAAGCGCTATGCCGTCAATAACGTGGGCAGGAACCTCGTCTCTAAGATGAGAATCAAGTTCGCAGGGGAATCCCTCTTGGATTTGAATAGGTACGATTTGTTCACCACGTATAAGGATCTGTGGTTGACGACCTTTGACCGTGCACAAAAGATAGAGCAGGGAATTGGAAGCGTTATTCTTCGTAAGCTTCGCAGCGACACCAACCCGGCGCCTACTGACTCCAGCGGAGCAACCGCAGTAGCAGACGCAACAAGGGTAGTAACTGCGTACGGTACCAAATACGTTATCCCTTTGGACTTTGAGGTGATTACGAATCATGGCGCGTATTATCCCAGACAGCTAAGTGAGTTACAGTTTGAAGTAACCTTGGCGGACACCACGAACGTCATAGGAGGAATGGACAGCGCAATTAGCGGGGCTGTTGATCCTTATTCTATCACCAACTTAGAGCTGCAGTACGAAACCGTGTACAGCGAAGAGCTGGCCCGTAGCGCTGGCATGGAGTACAGCTCTGGCAAGGCATTCCTTTACGACCACGTAGTGATGTATAAGACATTTAGCTTCTTGGATAAGACGGACGAGGTCATCAACCAAAGCATAAATGTTCCCCGAAGAAGTCTCACGGGGTTAATGCTGGTGTTTGCTAAGCCCTACGAGGCCGGTAAGCGCGACTCCGAGGCCTTTCATAACCCCAACATTACCAACGTTGGCGTGAATATCAACGGGGTTCCAAACAAGGTGTACTCGCAGGGAATAAAGCCTGCAGACGTCTACAGGGAGGCAATGCGTAAGTTTGGCGACCAAATTAGCCCCGAGGAATTCTTTAAGGATAAGTATGCGCTGTGGATCGACATGCGCACAACGAACGATGAAGACCTACATGGTCAGGGTTTACGGTTGGTAAATACCCAGGATGGTATTACTTTGGAGATCAAGCGCACAAAGAATGCCTCCGCGGGCGACGGCGACAAAATAAATGCGTATGTCTTCGTAGTCTCAGACGCGCAGCTGAGCGTTGAAATGAACCAACTAAAGAGCGTTGCGTATTGAAAAAAGTTAAAATATTTCTCAAATATACAATGCTTCGCGTATTCGAAAACAACAACACCAAACTGCAATGCGTAGTGCAAGGCGACAAACTGTACTTCAAAGCAAAGGAGGTGGCTTTAGCGTTGGGTTATGAGCGCCCGAGAGATGCAATTAGAGCACACGTATCCGAGAAATACCAAAAAAGGTTGGATGAGCTAAAGGGGGCTGCGAATCACCGCTCCCTTGCTAACGCACAGCCACATTCCGTATTCATATCCGAACCTGGGTTGTATGAACTGATATTTAGTTCTAAGTTACCCAAAGCTGTGGAGTTTCGCGATTGGGTCTTCGAAGAAGTCCTACCCGCGCTGCGTAAGGAGGGTCGATATGCAATAGAAAGGCGCTTCGATGGTCCAAATAAGTTGGTATTCAAGATCGAAAATGAATTCGACCTGCATAAGAAAGTGGTGGATTACATCCGCAGGTTCTACCCCCAAATGCTCGTGACCCCTGGTCTAGGCGAACTGCAGGATTCAGACGGTAAACGTTTAAAATGTTGGCAGAAAGGATATCAACGGGGGCAACCCGACATAATGATTCTGAATGCACACGTGCGTTACCGCGGATTCTGCATCGAGCTGAAGACCCCAAAAAGCAACGGGGTACTATCTGAGGATCAACGCCGCCTCTTACAGAGGTACGAAGAAAACGGCCACAAGGTAATCGTCAGCAGCGACTACGATGTCATCTGCAGGGAGATCGCGGAGTACGCAGAGCGTCTACGAATTCCTTGTAAGTTGTGCTGTAAGTCTTTCAAGACCTCCGAGACTTTGGCAACGCATTTAAAGATATTCCATAGGTATAATGGACCAGAACAAATTCGCTGAGTTAAAGTTTATACAAACGCACTGGAGGGATTTGGCGGTAGGGGAGATCTACGAGATAAAGAATTACGTAGTCTTCGAAGACATCGACCGCCTGCGCTTGGTCTTAAAAAATAAAAAAAGAAGATACATCCTTTGGGCGCCCGATAGGATAAGATACGCTATCGAAGGCCAGGACGTTACCCATGTTATGAGTCATGGTAAGAAGGATGGCAGGTGGGTATTTGACATAGTCAAGTATGAACCTGAAAGTCCACTACATTCGTAACAGCTGAGCACTTATGCTCTTCGAAATATACCCTGCCACAATGAAGGCAGGTATTTTTTTTGCGCGGTTTAGGTTTGGGCGTCGTGATGCAATCTGCAGGGGGTTCGCACGTAATACAGTCCATATATTGAAAGGGTGATTAGAATACCTCCCAGAAAGGCAGCTGCGTAGGCTAACATATACCTAAAAAAATATGCCTGTGAATGTTGACGATTAGGTTAAATAATTGTTAAGGCAACCTAGGAAAGGATTTCAAAATATGCCCCAGAATGTTGACATTTAGGTTAAATAATTGTTAAGTCTGCTTGGGATCTATTTCAAAAGATGCCCCAGAATGTTGACATTTAGGTTAAATAATTGTTAAGGCAGTTGAAGATATGTTCCTCTTCTCTTATGCAACCACAGGTATTACATTCCTGCCTCCAATACTCTCTTTTAGTCCACGGAACTCCTTCGGCACGTTCAAAGGAAGGGAAAGTACGTATTATCATCTTACGGTAATCTATGCGATTCCTTAAATAATCCTCTTTATGCGGACAGCGACTCATCAAATCCGCACATTGGTAACAATCCACACCTTCTAAGTCATATCTTTCGAAGTGGAACTTATAACTTCCCTCGTGTGTCTTTCGGTGTGTCTGTAAACGTTGACGACTACTAAGTATCTTATTACAGAAACCACACTGCCTGGTCTCATCACAAACTCCTCTCTTTAGATGTTGCTGCATCCCCAAAGGGAATTCCTTATTACAGCCCTTACAAAGTATACAAATACGCTTGTTTCTGTGTTGCTGCATCTTTTGAACAGTACTGAATTCCTTACCACAATCCTTGCAAGATTTACTTGATTCCTTTGTGCAAACTCCATTACGAACGTGGTATTGTAGTCTTTGCTTGGTGCTGAACACCTTCTTACACAACGAGCAGTCCATATATACTTAACAGTATCTTATCCTCCATTTAACATACGATTATTTAACCTAATTGTCAACATTATCAGACATCTTTTAAGATTCTTTCCAGGTAGTCTTAACAATTATTTAACCTAGATGTCAACATTATCAGACACCTTCACCTTTGGGTTCCGTCATAGACTTAACAAATATTTAACCTAATTGTCAACATTATCAGACATCTTTTAAGATTCTTTCCAGTTAGTCTTAACAATTATTTAACCTAGATGTCAACATTATCAGACATCTTTTGGAATTCTTTCCATGCTCTTACAGCCAATCTAAGTGATGGTTTAACTCGCTTTGGGTTTCAAATGCTTGTCCACACTCCATGCAAACGTAATCCATATACTTACGGGGGATATCGTATAAAGTCCTTAACTGACTCTTTAGCCCACGTTGCCATCGTCACCAGCGCACCAAACCTCTCCGCGCGCTTCAGACCGCACATTTCATCGTACAACTCCTGCACGCGCTCTTTTAACCGGTCTATCTCCTCCCTTTGCCTTTCTATGGTGTCTTTCTTATCTTTTGCGTCGGTGGCAATCCTCCTTACAGCTTCCACTGGCTCCATCTATATATGAACCCAGATCACATGCCTTGTAACGCTCTGATAGTAGGACCCACCGGCTGCGGAAAGACCCAGTTCATCGTGGAGCAGCTATTAGGACCCTTTAGATACCGCTTTGACTATATCGTGCTATTATGCCCCACCTATGTGAATAACCGCACCTGGGGAGGCATAGGAGTGAAAGATGACGACTTCTTTGTAGATATCTTAGACCCTAACGAGTTATCTGGACATCTTAAGTTTTGGCACAAACAATTCCCTAAAGATACGCAAACCTTGCTCATACTGGATGACATTGCCTGCGGGGACGACGTAAAAAAGCGCACCTCCGAGCTCGTTAAGCTCGCCTTCAGCGGTAGACACGACAATATCAGCGTTTGGTTGCTCTCGCAGCAGCTTACCAGCGTCTCTAAGCCTTTTAGGGAAAACATAGGCTCTCTCGTAGTATTTTATACGCCCAGTAAGTCTGATCTGGAAACCATCTTAAGCGACTACGGCGGCGAGATATCCAAGGAACAGTTGCATGAATACATGCGGCATTTAAAAACGCACCAACATTCCAAGATGATCTTCTCCTTAAGGTTTCCTTATGACGTTAATGTATATGGACATTGAGCAGCTCTTAGATGAAGTCCCCACACAGTTAGATGAAAGTAACCTTAAGGAACAACTCAACATCCTTGTGTCTTCGGGGAAGTGTAAAGAAATGATAGGTAAGGAACTTACCCATGAGCAGGTTAATAAGTTGTCGGAAGAAGAAGTCAAGAAGTTCCATAAGAGGTACGAGGCCGCCCTTGCAAGTAAGACCACGGATGCCGTAGCAGACTCCGCTATCCGACTTGCGACTAAATTGCTTGGACTTGCACTGCCTATAGACGACGTGGAGCAACTACAGAAGGACATAAGCGAGGACTATGTCATCGCCCAAGAACTTAAGATAACCTGTGGGTGGTTGTCTTTGAAGTGCGGTAAGTTAATGGCAGTCGCCTCTGCGGCTTTGCACGTGGCTCAGCACGTCGACTTGAAGGAACTTACGGGCACCTTTGGTGCCTCTTGGAAGGACTTCAAGAAGGACAGAGAAGTCGAAAAGGTCTTCCAGGCGGCACTTGCTGAGGTACCTGATCAAGTCACCTCAAGTACTTAATCATAATAAGCTTGATAATACTTCCGGCGCCTAACATGGCAGCCACATATTCTTTGTCTGTATATACGTTATTGTTTTTTATGGTTTGTCGCTGTTATGTAGTCCCTTTTTCTTATATTGATAATTATAACATTAATCGTCATTTGGATCTTGAAAGAAGTAAATCTCTGCACTTTGGTTTAGTGATTAATTCAGTGGTTTCAAGTTCATCTCCCTGGAATGTTTGTCAGTTAACTTCGTTTCGTCTCAAATCTGGTTTCTACAAGTCTCGTATTGCCGTTGGAAAAATATCTAAGCATGGTTATACTTCATTATCTATTCCTGGTCATGATCCTCCAACTGATATTACTATTTCTATGGATATTCATCGTAATCCTGGCCCTTCTTCGTTTAACTCTGACCTCAAGACTACGGTTCAACGACTTCATATGGTTCATCACACTAATAATTATCATCGTTTATTGGATACGCCTCGTCTTTCTTTACAACATTTAACATCTACACCTGTGTTATCCCATGTCTTTTATGGCCATAACAGAACATCGGTCCTTAATTACAATAAAGAAATCCTGGATTCCACAGCTGGAAATTCAAATCTTAACCGTCAACTGCCGTTAATAACATACTCAAGAGCAAATCTTTTCGAACTTCGCCGTAATACAAAAGCTCCTTCATCTTGCTGCTCCTCTGCTCTTAAGGAATTAAAGCTTTTTCGATTTCGTGGCAAGCGAGGTGGTCATCGTACAGATCGTTCTACAATTTCATCATCACCTGCTTCAACAACAAACATTAAAATTCCTGCATCACTTGAACCTGCTTCAATTTCTACCTCAACTGCAAACTACATGAAATTTTGTCTCTTAAATGCTCGTTCAATAAACAATAAATCTCTTTTAATTAAGGATTATGTTGTTGAAAGAGACATCGATATTCTCGCTATAACTGAAACCTGGCTAAAAAATACTAATTCTGATTTTATTGTGCGTGATATTTGTCCTACTGGTTATTCGTTTTGTCATGTTCCTCGTCAAAATCGTACTGGTGGAGGTGTTGGCATAATGTATAAAAATAGCCTGAAAATCAATCATCATGTAACAATGTCTCACACGTCTTTTGAATTTATGGAAATGCTACTTCATCATCAATCGTCTACTTATCGTATTGTTATTGTTTATCGTCCACCCTCTTCAAATAGCTTGCTATTTAATGATGATTTCACTACTCTCTTGGAACGACTGGTTACATCTTCTGGCAAACTGGTAATTTCTGGAGATTTTAACTTTCACATCAATGACACTAAAGATAATAATGCTAATCGCTTTATGGATTTACTCGATTGTTTTAATCTGACTGTCCTTGATCCTGTTTCACCTACACATAAAAGTAATCACGTTTTGGATCTAATCATTACAAGATCTGATGAAAAATCTGTGACCAACCTTACTGTACACGATCCTGTTTTATCTGATCATTATGCTGTTCATTGTATGTTATCTGTAAACAAGCCTCTACTTCAATCAAAAAGCATTTCTTATCGCAAGCTTCGTGCAATAGATGCTGATTGTCTCCAACAAGATATTATGAACTCTGCACTATATCAATGTCCTGCTACTCAACTATCTGATTTGTGTACTCAATATGACTCTGTTTTATCGTCTATTTTAAATAAACATGCTCCTTTACGTTCTCGATCCATCTCCCTTCGCCCAAGAGCTCCATGGTATACTGACGAAATTCAAATTAATAAAACAAAGCGTCGTAATCTAGAAAGACGTTGGCGACGTTCCAAATTAGAGGTTGACCGTGAATTATATGTTGATCAATGTAATGTTGTTAAAAAACTGATTTTTGATGCAAAAATGAATTTTTATTCTAATTTGATTACTGATGCTGGTTCTAACAGTAATGATCTATTCCGTTCTATTGATCGATTGCTACACCGTATACCTGAGAAAAAACTACCAACCTCAACTTCATCCACAGATCTAGCTAACAATTTTGTTTACTTCTTTAAAAACAAAATCGTTAACATCAGAAATGGCTTCGTTCCTACGTCACATCTTTCAAATGATTTCTCTTATCTGGATTCACCTAAACTGGATTGTAAAATTGATTCATTTTCGCCTATCTCTATTGATGAATTATCAGCCATTGCGAAAAAGATGTCATCTAAATCCTGTAGTCTTGATCCTTTTCCTGCAAGTCTCCTACTTGGACATTTTGGTGCATTACTGCCTACTATATGTGAAATCGTTAACCTGTCACTTCAAACTGGTGTTGTTCCATCTTCTCTTAAAGTTGCTGTTTTAAAACCGTTACTGAAAAAACCATCTCTTGATCATGAAATTTTTGGAAATTATCGCCCTATCTCTAATTTAAAGAATATCTCCAAGATTATTGGAAAAGTCGTTTCCCTTCAGCTAAATGATTATCTGTCTCTGAACAATCTCCATGAACCATTGCAGTCTGCATACAAAACATTTCATAGCTGTGAAACTGCTCTTCTTCGAGTACAAAATGATATCCTCCACTCCATTGACAATCGTTCTTGTGTTGCCATGCTACTCTTGGACCTATCTGCTGCATTTGACACAGTTGATCATCAAATTCTTCTAGATCGTCTCCATACAAAATTTGGCATTTCTGGCATAGCTCTTCAATGGTTTAAGTCCTACCTCACTGATCGCTTTCAATTTGTTTCCATTGATGATTTTTCTTCTGAAGCCCTTCAACTTGATTGTGGCGTACCTCAAGGTTCTGTACTTGGTCCTTTGTTGTATCTCCTTTATACTTCTCCAGTAGCTGATATCCTCCGAATACACAGAATGTCTTTCCACCTTTATGCTGATGACACTCAATTATATATTCCTTTCTCCTGTAATGATGATTTGTCCCTTAATGATTCCATGAATCTGATTGAAAAGCTGTCTATCTGATATTGATGCTTGGATGACTACAAATAAATTGAAACTAAATAAAGGCAAAACTGAATTCCTGTTATTTTCTTCAAAGCACAGCCCACAGTTAACTCTTCCTTCTCTTCAATTTGGTTCTGATGTGATAATGCCCTCAATGCATGCTCGGAACATTGGTGTCATATTTGATACGCATCTTACTTTGGTTCGTCATGTGAATAATATTTGCAAGTCTTCTTTTTATCATCTCAGAAACATTGCTAAAATAAGAAAATACATCTCTTTGAAAACAACTGAAACTCTCGTCCACGCGTTCATATCCTCCAAACTCGACAACTGTAACTCTCTGCTCTTTGGCTTACCAAACAAACTCTTAGATAAACTACAATCTGTACAGAATGCTGCTGCCAGAATAATCACTCTTTCCCATAAACATGACCACATTACACCTATCCTCGTTAATCTGCATTGGCTACCAATTGAATCTAGAATCAAATATAAAATCCTATTACTTACTTTTAAAGCTCTTCATGGCCAATCTCCTATCTATATCCGGGAACTCATTTCAGTGTATAAACCGAACCGTAATCTTCGTTCTGCATCACAAGTTCTTCTATCAGCACATTCTTATAATCTTAAATCTTATGGTCATCGCTCCTTCTCTGTGGCTGCTCCTGAACTCTGGAACTCACTTCCAATATCTCTCCGAAATGCATCAAGTCTAGCCTCATTCAAAACTGAACTTAAAACTTATCTCTTCAAATTAGCATATTCTTTGTAAATAATTTTATTTTGTCGTTGTCTTTGTCGTTTGCTTACTAGCGCTTAGAACAGATTTGTATTTGCGCTTTATAAATAAATATTATTATATTATTATTATTATTATCAAGTCGTTGTCAAGTCACCTCAAGTACTTAATCAAGTCGTTGTCAAGTCACCTCAAGTACTTAGTCAAGTCGTTGTCAAGTCACCTCAAGTACTTAATCAAGTCGTTGTCAAGTCATTGCCAAGTCATTGTCAAGTCGTCATCAAGTTACTTGTCAAGTCCTTCAAGTCCCTTAATATAAGATGAGTGGCACCGAAGAACAACCACCCGTAGAAGATACCAAGATTACCAAGGCTAAATCTCCAGGCAGAGTTGCCGCGGGAAAGAAGCTCGCGGAGATGAATAAAAAGAACAAAGCCAAAAAAGAAGAAAAGGTGGAGGAAGAAGAATCCTTTATTAATCCTGGGTACGTCATTGGCGCGTTAGGAGTTGCTATAGCAGCAGGCAGCCTCTACTTACAATGGCGGGCTACGAAGCCAAAAGTAAAGTGGGAGGCCGCAACATATCACGCACCTGTGGAACCGGCTGTTAGAAAAAGTAAGATCCCTGAAATGGAGTAGATTTATCACCCGCGGCGACCTAGATTTTCCTTCTCGCTTTGTAATATAATGTCGACCGCGTTGTTAAAAACTGTTGAAGAAGCAGCTATTATTACTTCCATCGTTGCGGGTATTGGTTGGGTTGGTAAGAAAGTGCTCAAAGAAGACTTTACTGAAGACCCAAGCAAGAGCTTCGCTAATTTTGCTAAAATGACTGCTGCCGTAGGCGGGGCTATCATGGTAAAGGATTACCTACGGAAGGAAAAGTACCTACCTACGGTGTAATATATAATGGCTAGCGTGGTCGCAGGTGGAGTTATTGCAGCTTTAGCATTCACTGGAGCTAATTATGGTGGTCAGTATTTGGATAGATTAGTTAGAGGCGATAAAAGCGGAGATTTAGCCGCCGAAAGGAAAAGGCATGATTTAGCGCTGGAGAAATATCAGCGAGACGTGGCGGCTTGGAATGAAAAAAGACAAGCTTACAGGGATTGGTTGGACAAGAACTACCAAGACAAAATGCAGGCGGATAAGAACTTCGAAAATACAGACTACGCCTTTAAGCTCTATGCGCAGGCGCACCCCGCGGCATTAACGGGGTTAAGAAAGCCTCAGTTCAAGGATTACTACCAGCCTTCTAAGAAACAAAAAGACAATGAGCTGGTCTTCGTAGGAGTCGCAAGGACTGGCGGGAGGCGTAGCTTTGGCGTATTTAGTCTAAGCAGTGGCGCCTTTGGCGCCTAGAATATAATGATCGTCTTTTTGGAAAGCGACAAGAATAACTTTACCACTTATCTGAATCCCCCCATTAAAGCCCATAAGGTTCGGCTGGTTAGTTGCTCTTTGTACAATTCTTGGTATAATCTAGTCAATGGTATGGTCACCGTGCATAAGGGGTCTAACAATTACCAAGGCGTAATGCTGCCCGATGGACATTACACGCCAATCACCCTTGCTAAGGAATTAGCAAAACACGGTTATACTCTCACCACGGGATTGCCGTACGAAATGACCTTCAAACATAATCTTCCTAACAATTTCTCGGTAACCCTAGGAAAAACTGATGCATTAGGATCTTTACTAGGTGTCTCAGGCAAGGAAATTACCAACACAGCCATACCTGTAAATTGGAAAGTCGCATCCTCTTACGAAGTCTATTGCGACTTGGTTCATAGTTACAACAATGGGGAAAAGTCTTCTCTTATGTCCAAGTTTCTGCCCAAAGGTAATCCATTTGACTCAGAAGAATACACTCCCATTTCTTTAAGCTATGACTTGTCTAATTTGGTAGAAAGCATAAACATCACCATTAAAGTGGACGGAAAGACGGTGGATTTCAACGGGCGAAAGATCAATCTTGTCCTATCCTTCGCTTGAATCAAGCGAAGCGCGATTCTATTCATATAATGGGCCGCGTAGAGGACAAACTTAAAAGGATTTACTATGGGCCTGAAGGCTATTGGAAAGGAGCGTCAGCCATCAAGAAACTCGCGACCGCGGCCAGGGTATCAGATGAAACGGCTAAGAACTGGCTAAGAAAACAAACCCTCTGGCAGGTTTATCTTCCCGTGCCCAAGTACATTCCCAGGCCCAGCTTCACCGTAAATGCCCCCAACGAAGTTCATCAGGCGGATTTGCTTTTCTTGCCACACGACAAGGTGAGAAGAAAGACCTATAGGTACGCTTTGACCGTAGTTGATATCGCAAGCAGATACAAGGACGCCGAACCCATAACCAGCAAGGATTCTGGAGAAGTCGCAGAAGCCCTAGGTAGGATTTATAAGCGCGTCTTGAAATGGCCTAAGCTGCTGCAAGTGGATGCGGGGACAGAGTTCATGGGCGTGGTTACTAAGACCCTGAAAGACCACGACACTAAGATTAGAAGAGCCGAGGCAGAGTACCACAGGGGTCAGAGCATTGTCGAAAGATTCAATAAAACCCTGGCTGAGCGTCTCTTTGGGTACCAGTATTGGAAAGAGCTGGAAGATCCCTCCAAACGCAACAGGGAATGGACTCAGAGGCTCCCCCAGGTCGTCGCGGCTTTGAACAACGAGGCGGCCAGGGCTACGGGGATAAAACCCAAGGATGCCATAAAAAAGAAACACGTGGAACACAAGTCCTACGTCAGAAGTTCGAGGGCGGTCGGACTGAAGGAAAAAAAGCTCCCCCGCAACATAGTGGTCAGATACCTCTATCAGCCGGGGGAACTCGAAGGTGGCAGTAAGAGAGCCACGGATCCTAACTGGTCTTTGGAAACGTATGAGATTTCGAAGTCCGTCACCAAGGAAGGGCAACCCGTGTTGTATTACCTAGATGGCCCAAGTCGCGGATTCGTCAAGGAAGAGTTGCTCATAGTCCCCAAAGACTCAGAGTAATGCTGCTCCACGCGCCCGATTACACTCTAGGCATGTCAGTCTTACATTGCCTCTGCAATGCCCGCGTTTATTATTTATGCGATCCACGGAGAACTGCTGATCGTCATTTGGGTCAAACCTCCATAGTAGAGGTATGTTACATTTGGCACACCTTGCCCCTTTCTTATAGACGTCGTCCACGCATAGGTCGAACGTCATATTTTTTTCTTCGTCGTGCCGCTTGTAGCGAAGGAGTTTCTTAGCAATGTTCTCCTTAGCTACGTCCTCTGGGGTGCGGTCGTAACGCAGTTGCGGCCCCCAGGCTCTTTTTAACTGTTTGGCATATTCTACGCGGCTTACGGCGGTGTAGATAAGGTTGCTCCAACACAGCCGCTGGTCTATGATCCATAAGGTTTCTTTTATGGTAAGCCCTTGCGCACTGTGGACTGTCATGCAATAGCCTAAGCGCCAATCTGGATGGGAGGTTATTTTTTCCACCTTTTCTATGGGTACCCAGGCTTTATCGTGCGTTACTGCGTTCTGCAGTTGGATGTCGGTACCGGGTACCCAGACGTCTCTTTTTTGCATGCGGGTGTCGTGGGGTTTGTAAGAAACGGGCACCAAATGCGTAGGGAAGCGCTCTCGGTGTATATTGAGTAAGTCTTTCTGTATGCGAGACTGTGCCGCGCGTTTGCTGCTCAGCACCAGATCCTTTGGATGCCATGGGTATAGAAAGTCCTCGTATTTCTTCGCTCGTACGCGTTTGCGCAGCGTCTTGCATTGCTCGGCGTCACTAAGGCCCCTTAATTCTGCCTTTAATTTCCTTACTTGATCCTTGCTGCGGTAGTCGGCGTTAATTTCCTCCGCATGGTCTACCATTTCTTTTAACCATTCATGGGGCATTTCTCCGGCTATAGGAGGTGGTTGACATGGATCTCCGGCAAATACAACTTGGCACTTTCCGCGGAGGAATTCTACGAACTCCTGCAGGATTTCCAAAGGAACGGTGCAAACCTCATCCCAAAGTATCACCGGAGGTATGTCGTGGATGGCTTCTGGTACCCACTTTTGGCCATTCCAGCGAAAGAAGCTGTGGTAGGTTTGTGCGTCGTGGCCCTGACTGCAGAGTTCTCTTTCCAAACGGTGCGTTGGCGTTAGCACTTTTAAGGTCGGAAAGAGTTCCAAGACGCGCGTAGTCTTACCGCTGCCTCCCGTACCGTAAAGGTAAGAGAAGCGTTGGTAGGAAATGGGGTCCTTTACGGTTGGCATGGGCCTCATTGTGGGCATTACGACGCCCCAAGTATTTTCTCCGTGATATTCTACACGTTCTCTCCATGCTTTTATCTCCTCATCCTTAACGCGCCATTGACCACTTTCCGCCAACTCATCTTCGGTGTAGAATTCCTTCATCTTTTCTAACACTTCGGGCTTTACGTACAAGGAATCCATAGCTACGCGCGGGATGTCCTCTTTGTCAAACCGTAGGAGCATCGCAAGTAGGTTAATGTGCGCATATGCGAGCATGCTGGCACGCAGATGATAATACTGCGGTCGATGGTCTTGGTAGTAACACAAAGCATTCCATTTGTGTAGTTTATCATCTACGAGGTAATCCCATTTCTCTACGGATACCATCGTTCCTTGGTCATGCGCGCGTTTGATGAGGAAGTTTAACTCACCGACGTCTGTTATTAGGCGCCGTTGCATATGTTTTTCGCCTTCTTTTGCGCCCTGTGTGAATTTACCTATGACAATCCGCGCTGTGGGGTTGTGCTCTGGGAGCCATTGTGTGAGGGAGGAGTGACAGAGAATGGCTTCATGCGCTGTGTATTTTAAAAGCTTGCGCTCTTCGAGGAACTTCAGTAGAGGTATGGGAATCCATTCCTTTTCCTGCAGGTGCTTTCCATACCACGCGTAAATTATGGGATGTAAGTCTTTTGCTAACTCCCAGGTGGTCAGTCTGACGAATCCTGTTGCTGGGGCGTCGTAGTGGCCGTCTAACGCAACGCGAAAGAATTGGGAGTCTGGATGTCCGTAACGGTCGTAATATTCCTTACAATCCCTAGACCTTTAAAACTTGCGGGGTAACAATGTTTCATATCCAGCGACACGTACTCGTCTTCGTCGTACTCCATGTTCCACAGACCACCGTGACCGTGTTCTACACAAGCTTTGGCTATGTCTTTGAACTCCTCCGGCGTGGATTTCCACCCATTTCTCTTTTTGGCCGCTAAGAAGTCTAAGCTACGGGAGCTAAGCACTTCGTCAGAGAAGTCTTCTCCTAAGGTCTCGCAGGCGCTTTGAATGCGCTGTTGTTCAATTTCGGGTCGATACAAAGTGCCGTCTTGCGTCATAAATTGACTTCCTTCTGAATCCATCAACCAAATGGAATTCTCATGGATTAACTCTGCCAATGGAGAATTCTTATAGACCTTCGTTTCTTTCTTCCTTGGGAACCGCAGTTCGCGCCACGCATGTGCGTTATGCTGGTAAATTACGATAGGCGCACCCCGGCCCCCATACTTGTGCGTCCCGGAGTAAATGAAGCCGTCGGTGATGTCTTTCACGTGTATGCGCCTTTCTAAAGCAACCTCTAACTTCTTGATGTTTTGAATGGTGGCTCCTGCCCTACGAGTAGCATGCTCCCATTTCCTGATGGCTTCTCTTCTCTTCAACGTAAGCTTACCTCCCCTAGAGGAATCCTCGAAGAACTCTCTAACTAACTTACCCACGCAGTTACCCGGATGCCGCATTGGTTTGAGCTTCTTAACGTCTGGGTTCTTAATTTCATACGCACCGTAAACAACCACGGTGACCGGGTAAGCAACTTCGTAGAACAACATGTCGATGCCCACCAGCGCCCCAGGACGCGTGTCCTTGTTTAAAACGAACAGGTCCTTCCTGCCAGATGCCCGTATTGGATTCCTGCCCTTTTCTATTATCCACTCGCCGTCTAAATACTTTATAAACGTCAACTCCAGGCGGTAATTACCTTCGGGCATTAAGTCAATTATCCTTTCTGCTCTTTCCTCGCTCATCGTCTCATCTATATCTCCCTCCATAAACGTTGTGAAGGCAAAGTCGGCGTCTAAGCGGTCCAGCACCTGAGTTCGCAGTCGGCGCACAGTCTTGTTACTAATGCTTTTGATGGTGTCCATCTATATCTAAGGAATATTTTATCCTCCGTTTGCGACACAAACATAGCAGCAGTAAGGAAATCTTCGTGCAACATATAACAGAACACGGGTAATTCCCGCGGGGGACGCTAGTGTATAAACACGGGTAATTCCCGGGCGATTCCGAATGGTGATCGCGAGTCCCCCTTACTGCTGCTATATTACAATGTTTGAATTAGTCAAGTAAGGAGAATATACCGTCTGATCTTAAAGTTTGTATATGCAATTTATTTATTTCAAGGAGAAAAAATTGAAAGAGAGCTTTGGAGATTTGCCTGGAATTTTAGGAAAAGAAAATAAACAGGTTAGTTACTAATTTTGCCTCAAACTACTCTTTAATTGTAATTTTATCCATCTATCCTTTTTTATTCTAACAGCAGAAAACCAGATCTATACCAACTAGCATTGAAGGTATCAATAAACCAGCCACTTCAGCCAGAAGAGTAAAGGAGACCATTCAGGCAGCATCGATAATACATGGTGCCACTTCAACTAATAAAAGGCCTGCACTTGATGGTCTTTTTGATACCCTTCAAAAAAGGTGTAAGATTAATGAGTTAGGTTATTATGTGCTCTCCAACAGCAAAGTAACAGAATATGTAGTCAATGAAGTCCAAAGGAAACAACAGCAGGAATTTTATAAATCCCCAGTTAACATCACTAGAAGCATTGCAACATATTACAGTGCAGGTGTTATGGGTAAACGCAAGTGTCAGACTGTTCGATTAGCATCCACGTTGAAGGCTAGTGCCAAAAAAAGGGGAGGGAGAACAGCCATTAATTTTTTGCCAAAGTGCCCAATACCCAAATTGCTTACCTACAAAGCCCTTATTGATGAGGTTAACAACATTGATGTGGGGTCAGTTCTTTCTGTGAAAGATAAATTTACATCACCTGATTCTGATGAGCAAGTCAGTGGGTGCTATAGGGATCTTAGGAACTTTCTTCCGAGGCTAGCCTCCTATTTAAAAACACAAACCTCTCGCAAAAAATCACTTCAATGGTTTGGGGAGACGGAGGGAACTTTCATAGTTGCCCTAGGGGGAGATGGTTGCCCATTTGGCAAACATGAGACAGCATGTTCATTTTTAGCTAGTTTCATTAATGCAGGGAAAAGGGTTGCTTCTAAGCAGCGATAATTTTTTAATATTCGGTGCCAACTGTGAAGAAACATCAGAAATTGTGCACAAATATATTTTAGAGCTGTGTAAACGAATTGAAGATTTGAAAGTTACGGTTTTTGAAATCAATGGATTGCATGGAAGCTTATAACAAAAGGGTCATTTTCTGTTATGAATTTCTTTAGCTTGAAAGACTTCTTTAGCAGATTCCTTACTTCACTTCGCGTGAGCAAAGCCAATTTAGACAAGTCTCGTATCAAACGTTTCTTTTCAGTAAATGTTATCACATTTTGGTCCAAAACAATCCCAAAAGTGGATGCTCCTCCTGCAACAGCATTTCTAATGCTTTTAAACACTTCTTCGGGGAGATCGCACTTGAACTCAACGGTCCATGGATTTCTCGGTGATGGGTTTGCACGCATTCTCCTCTTGATGTTCTTAATCCAGAGCTGCACCTCCGAAATTAACCATCGGCCGAAGATTAGTGGAGCCTGAAAGAACCTTTTCAGCATCATTACGATTTGAAATCTCGTGGCGTTGGAATAAGTTATCCAAACACCTTTCAGCTTCTTCACGAAATCGAGTGTAATTCACCATTTGGTGCCTCAACGGGTAAAAATTTGCCAAAGAATGTTTAATTGCATCTTCAAGACTTGGCACTGGACCACTTTCTTCTTCATCGCTGCTTCTATCTTCGTAAATTGCTTCATTTATAACCTCTTCAACACTAAAAACACGGGAGTCATGCGAGTCTGCCATTTTGTTTTAAAAGGTAATCCGCTGACTATTACGATATTGATCGCGGGGGCTAAATGATATAAAAATAACAACAGCTGACCCGGCGTGTTTGTCTTATTTCGCTTTTGTCTTTAGCGGTTTGTCTTATACTATTATGATTATTTAATCATGTTTTTTTAAACAAAACTACTTTAACTTTAAAACTCCGGAAAAACCATGAAAATCATGTAAAAAAGCGAGAGCTTTCACTGACGATGTCAGTAAAATACACAGGAAATCACTGTTGAGCGGTACACTACTGAGTCTGCGTACGCTCAGTTTCCGACTCCGTTAACAGAAAAGGAAGGATACGCTTTTTCCGGTTGTTGCGGTTCTTGCATTGCAAGATTTATCGCTTTCTTCCTTACAATCAGCAAACGAATTTCATCCGGATGGATTGATTTAAAACTTATTTAAGCATCAATCATTACATGATTACAGTTTCATTAACCCAGACCAAACACTACCCTGACGCATTTTATTAAAATTATGTCATTAAAACACCAACATGCATCAAATTATAATATGTTCGCGGTAAAATTCTGAAACTTTGGATACGCTGAAATGGCTTCTTAGACCAAATTTTCACGCCTCGTTCTTGCTGATACATGATTGACTCCTTTTGTAAATACACCGATCCCGCTTGTCAATCTCCGTAATAAAAGTAGCCAATCAGAAGTCAAACTTTGAAAACGCCAGTTCCGGTTTGAGACGACGCCATTTTGTCGGACAAGTTATTAAGGTCTGTGGAGGTTGATACCTTTGATATCTGAGTAATATTTTCAGTAAATATTGCTTTGAGGCTTGCTATTGAAAGTTTTTAAGTTCCGAAAAATAACTAGAGGTATGGTCAAGCACTGCTGCTATGGTACTTGTAAATCTGATTCAGGGAAAAGTGATATATCCGTCGTGTTTTTCCCCTTCCCAAAACCCAAAACAAGGCATGAAGACTGCCTTCGTTGGATTAAAGCTTGTGGAAGGCCTCACAGCGATTTTAACATCCAGAAAATTACGAAGGACACATATATATGTTCAAAGGTAAGCAATAAAATCTGAATAAAATAACCAAAAATAATAAGAAGTGTAAATATAACTGCTGACGAAAATAAAGATTTTATCTTTGTGTTGATCAGTTTACCTTTGTTTTGTTGTTTTGGTGAATACAGGCCTTTTTTTTCCTGTCGCATAGCGTTTTGCCTTAGCCAAGATCATATTAACGACAGGTCGGGGTTTAATTTTGGTTCCTCTGGGCCTATGCCATTGCTGGGGTAAACTAGTACAAGACAAGGAAGTCGGTACTTCCTTCAGTCCTTTTTGCTGGTAGTGTATCAACGTGAAAACCAATGCAAGAATATGGGAACACGTTCCAGACATACTAAAAAGAGATGCCACATTAGAATCTGATGATCTCACTTTTAAGTTATAAAGAAGATGAAGAGATACATGCTTACCCTGCCACGCAAACGCAATTACAATCTGTAAAACGACGTTCCTCTGTAGAAATATCCATATGGAGTTTGTGTGGTGTTTAATTTTTGCGCATCGATTGGTAATGTTTTTCTTCAGATGTTTGCAATTTGACATCAAAGACATAACTGTTTAGGAAATAGTTATATCCTCTCTCCTTAGATCTTAACATGAGAGGTCGTGATCCGAAGAAATTTAATCCAAAATCTTTGGGTAATGCATTCATCGATGTAACGCCAGGAACCGCCATATTGGATTTAATGTCCGAGGTTGCCTGGTTGCTATGCGTTGCTATGAAGGGGCGGAGCTTGAGGGATCGGTGTATTGATTAGTTTTTGGTTTAACTTCCCATTCAGAGAGATTTCCTAGTGAGAGGTTTCTCAAGTTCGGTCGCCGATATGCGGAATAACTACCCATTGTTTGATAAAAGCCCTATTGTTTTATCAAGAATGATGTCATGCTTCGCATGGCCTTACGAAAGGGGAAGATGAAAGTTAGTCTATTTCTTGGCATTGCTTCTACATACATCGCTTCTCTTCGAAACATGGAAAATTTATCTCAATGTGCATCAATGGCCTCTGAGCAGGACAGCCAACCGTCGAATTCACAGTTGACAACAGATAGCCAAGAGTTTGAAGGCGAAATCTGTTAATTTAGAACGGAAGATCAGTTTATTAGTTTGACAAATTATACATTCGATTGTGTTGGATATGTTACAAGGGAAAGAGAGAACGAGGCAGAGGGATTTTTTTTGATGTCAAAAAACGACAAGAGCAAATGGAGAAAATTAAGTAAAAGCTATTTTTTCTTTCCTTTCTTTTTGAAATGAAGGGCTATATATGTTTCACTACTTTGATGTTTTGACAGTGAATTAATGTCATGTACTCTAGTACTTTGAATATAAGAAACCAATTTACATGTAATAAACCTTTCTTTCTTCTTAATCAATTTTAAACTGAGGAGCCTGTCTACATAGAGACCTATACTTTCTTTATATCTTTGTAAATTAAGTCACAGACGCACCTAAACTCTAATGGCAGTAATTCAAGTCAGGAAAGTGAATGGTAGAGTGCATTTACTTCCACTTGCCTATCAAGCCTACAGGCTCTCTTCCTGATTTCAAAGCCATTAAATATAAATACAAGAATGGCTTTTACTTTTGTTATGACATCTTAGTGTTTTCGTTGCCGCGATATTCAATATAGAATTCACGAAATGGTGACGTAACTATGAAGGATCATTGTAAAAAGTCTAATAATCAAAATCAATATCTCTTTTAGAATTAAACGTTTGATGGTCATAGCGCATCATAATCTACATAAGATTCAGTCATTCTCAGCTTATTGTCAAAGAGATATTGAATTTACTACTTTTATTTGTTAGCATATGCGATTCATTCATTCTCAATAAACCCATTTTTGTAATTTATAGGCAAACATATCATATCACATGGCATGATATGTTAGCATGTTGGATTTTACCAGTACTACACTTTGGAATTCTCTTTAGTGTTACACGTAATCACAATATCGAGGTGCTGCTCGTTTTAAGATCTAAAGGGGAAGGTTATAGGATTCCTTTTGCGGGTTATCCAGGGCCCCGGTTGCATAACGCTCTCTTAAGATAAGAGCATCCGTAAGTATTGTTCCAAAACAATAGGCAATTGTACTAAGACAATACTTACGAGTGTTTTTAAGCTTTTTTATCTTATGCAACTGGGCCCAGGCCCCTGTTATTTACAGAACAACAAATCTTCTTTTAGCCACCCCCAATTTGTGCGGAAACCAATAACGGAATTGTTGTTTAATGCTAATGATTCTGATTCCGCTGATGATAAGCGACTTCGAAAGTTCAAGGAAGCTGTCTCTCGTAAAAGTAAGCCGAGGAAACAAAACCCAAGTTATGGAGATACCGTCTTTAGATAACGACGTGGGTCAGCGTCTTTTTCGTGGTAAGATGGTTAAGTTTTCAGTTGATTTTATTTCCAATATTGTAAGCTTTCTACCTCTAGTACATCCTTATTTTTTCTTTGAAATTTTCACTGATTTGTTGGGTCCGCAAACCAACCTACCATATATCTTTCTCAGTCTGTTCTGTTCTTAATATAAAAGGTAAATAATATACGTTCGTTTGAACGAATTGAATTAGAACGTAACTTAGCTTTCACGTTAGATGATACTGAAATTACTTCCGATCATATGGTTATTCATGTGTAAAAACGCAAAAACGACCAGTATAGGCAAGGTTATTTTTCCTTGTTGGCAACAACACGTAATCTGACTTTGCGGCTACAGAGAAATTATTAGCTAAGTTACCGTATTGATCACCTCCTAAAGTTCCCCCTATAAGGCGCATCATCAAGTGCAGGTCCTACGAGTATTTTCACTCTAGTAAGGGGATAGCATACTCTACAGTAAGAGATGAATTTAAGAACTACGTTAAGCCTTTTGTTTTCAATATCAGTAGTTTTGGAACTCTTAGCATGAGGTTCGGCGCAGCATCTAACTGAGCACGCAAGGTTTCTAGTGACCTTCTCGATTAACATGTAGGTTGGTGTTCATCCCCTTCTAAGAACAGATATATCAGATGCAGATGCAGATAGGTTGATTTTTGTGGCTACTGTCGCCTAGGCGAAGAAGCCACTATGCTATCGTGTAGTGTCCGTGAGTAAGGAACCCCAAGGAACTAAATCAATTTACTGTACTAACCAATCGGGATCCCCGAGTGCTGATCTCTCGTCAAAACGAAACGGTGAATACCTAGTCGGATCCTCTCGCGAACTACTTTGAGAACAATACATAGACTTCGGAACCAATCACGATGGAGAATGGCGATAGACGAATGTCGTCACTCGTTACGTCGTTTTGCCGATGTCACCACAGGGTTAGTTAGTCGGTTGCAGAGGGCAACGTGTTGTAAGCGTCTATTTGCAAGCAGAGAAATGAAAGGTTTTCCAGGTTTTAAGCTCGTTATAAAGCGACGTTTACGCCGAGATCAATCGAGAAAGCAGCCGAACCGTTTGCAGAAGCAAAACACGATAGTCCAAAGACGAATTTCTGTTGGAGGAATATATCGGCCCCATTGCGAGATAACTGAGCCTCGAAAGAGGAATATTGAGCCCCATTGCCGGATAACTCGATCTGGTAAGACAAATTTTGAGCACTACAGAATGATTCCCTCTATTAACCGGATTAATAAAGCCGTAGGGAGAATCAATAAAAGGCCATTATATTTCAAAAGAATAGTACCTTTCATCCGTAGGACAATGAAAGCTAGTGATAAGTAACTGTTATGACTTAATTTATGTTGATAATTCTTCAAAAAAAGTCCAACAATTGCATGCAATTACAGATCTCGTGTTAGAAATATACATCCACTTTGTCCACACGTGCCTCGTAGAGACAGAGAACCGTCCAGAATTCAAGTAGAAAAAATTTTGCGAACACTGAGAAGAAAAACCAGACAGAAATAGAAGATAATGCTTAGAAAAACAATTCCTGCCTTATCTAAGCTACATTATAGCTCTTATCGTAGATGAGCACGCCACCTCAACAAACCAGCGGTATCGTGATGAACGTTGCATCAAAACGAGACTATCGGGTCAAGCTTCGGATAATTTGCTAAGAAATATACTACAAATATTCGAGAGATCAGTACATTTTGATAGACATCTTTGATATACAAAGTATTTTGTAGTATTTCTAACTATATTCAAACACTATTTATCTTTTGGATGTACGGAAAGAGTTTTGGAGATAGAAGGCAAGGAATGCGATCGGCATTTGTCATCGAACAAAGTTCGTAATTTGCTGCAGAAAAGCCACTGAGAAAGAACACTCCAAGTAACACAATTTCTTATATTTGTAGCAATAATTTCAAAGCTAAATACTTCTTTAAGCCAAATGGAGAATAGGGGGGTTTGTTTGAAGCCAGTATCTATGCCACAAAGTTCGCTTTTACCTTAAAAAAGCTACAGAGATAGAAACGGAGTAACCGTTAGTAAGGCATAATAAACGTAAGCATTGTAAACCTTTGATTACGGCAGTCGACTTTTGGTAATTTAAAAAACTTGAATCAAACTATCCTATGTTTGTTAAAAAACAATAAGTGATACAGAAGAACTTTACTAAGTCATATTCCATGAAAGTTTTGGTAATGTTTATGGTCTTTTATGCTGGTCACGAAGTGTATAAAAGCTCTTCGTTTTCTATTTCTGAACGAAGATAGGATAGTTAAGATTTGAACAACCCTTTTTAACATACTTGAGAACTACAGAACGAAATTGACTGCCGTACACATAGACTATTAGAGCCTTCGCATGCAGTGTTTTACTGAGACCCTCCTTGCATAGTGTGGACAGTATTTAAAAAAATTTGGACTGCAAAGATATCGGCTTCGAATAAATTTTCTGTCATGCCAGTGGCTTAATAAAGCATTCATCTTCTAAATGCCAACTATAAATGTGAAATTTTTTGGTAACTCGGTTCTCTCTACGTATTTTGACTGATGAGCCATGCCATTTAGCCACCCGATTCGCTCAGATTAAATGGGCTGAACCCATATTTATAAATTTAAAATTACGGGCTGAGCCAATAGAGTGTTGTAATCTCGTTCGCAAATCTTCTACGTCATAAACTATCTTTTGTTCATTTGACCAATCAAAACGCAAGAAAATATGTGTCTCGGCCTACTTTGTGGTGCTACTAAAAAACATGGCGTCGCAATCACGAAAAAGACCTCGTTTAAGACTCTTATCCCTTGATATCAAATTTGTTACCCGAAAGGGAGTTAAAAAAGAAAATATTAGCCTGGCACTTGATTCCAATACAGCAAAGCCTTCTCAAAGCTATTCTTTTGGCTCAAGTGACGATAAACAACTTTCTGCATTTGACGTCCCGGCAACAGACGAACAAAGATCTTGTCTTTCTTCCTACGAAAGAAGAAAAGTTGTCGAAGATTTGAATTGGTCTACCATTAGACCAACTCTCCTTGAATGCGGCATTGAAGAGTGCAGTCTTCCACATGGAGCTTTATGTGTGGTATGTGAGGATCTAGCCGTTGCCCGTTGTACGTTCTGTGGCCCTCGCTAATACTTTTGCCATGCGTGTGTATTGAAAGAACACGCTACAATGAAACTATTTTCATGTTATGGACTTGTGGAAGGTGAGTATATTCAGATCCCAGAAGATTCGTAAGATAGATTTATTGGATAAATTTCTCCACACCTGACATACAAGGTTTTTTTGCGTATTCGTCATTCGATCACTGTTACCAGATCCCCTATATTGTGGAACCTGCAATGAAAACATGGTCCTCGATAAACAAAGGGAGAGCCATATCGATGGATATAGTTGGTAAGAATGACAAGATAGATAATAATAGTTGACAAATTAGATTCTCCTCATATATACTCCGCATTATGACCTCATTGTGCGATCCTCTAACGCGCATGCGTGCTAACTCACTGTTCAAAGTTGCATTGTTATGCAAATTACGAGCCTATATAAACAAGGGAGCATGTGATATCGTCTTCTTCTTTCATGCGTCAAGCGTTTCAGGTCAGTAAGAACTCACTTTTGCTTATTGTCGTCGTTCCTTACGACGAGTTGCACACAGACTACATCTGTTTAACTGCCTATGTTTTGAATGTTTTCCTCTCGTTTTTCTTGTAGAAAAACTGAAGTGCTCCAAGGGAGATTGTTAGAAATAATGTCCTCAAGTCCCGATCACGAGAATGAAAACGATTTCCTGAATGAAGATCCAGCAGAACCTTCGACAGTTCAGCCGCTCAATGCTCAGCAGGTTTTACAGCTTCAACAAGATCTGGGGATTCACAAACTCTCCAATGCTGTAGCTGATTTAACGGACTTTATTAAAGTCCATCTAAAAGAGTCATCCACCCGGTCTGCTTCGGAGACTCCTGAATTATCAAGGTCACCTAAGCGTAAGCGATAGAATGACTCAACATTTGATCCTTCTCTCGCAATTGTTGCTGTCACTCAGGTATGCGTTCCGAAAGTCAATGAAGCTCTTTGGAGCGAACTCCCTAGAGCCGCCAAGCTCAGGGACCTTGGAAATTCAAAAGAGTATTGCCAAGGTGTCTCAAATAGTTGCCGCTACTACAGAATCTGTAATTAAGGCACAAAAGAAAAAAGAGCCACTAGATAACAAAGCCCTACTGAGCTCTTTGTCTGATGCTTTATCCTTTCTGGGAAATGCATGTTTCCAAACTTCCATGAAACGAAGTGACTTTTTGAAGCCTGAATTGAGCAAGGGTTTTCGTACTCTCTGCTCGTCTTCCACGCCATTGTCTAATTTCTTATTTGGCGATGATTTGTCCAAAAATGTGGATGACATATCCAAAGCTAACCGAATTACTGCCAGAGTGATGAGTAGTTCCAGTTCTTCAAAACAAGGCTCCACAAAACAATCCAAGAAAGGTGGTTCGCTTCCTTTTTTACAGGACAGAGGAGGCCGCCAGGGCTACTACTCCAGAAATCAGTCCAACAAGGATTCAAAAAACTATCCACCCAGGAGGTCTCAAACGAGGAACCAGTCCCAGGAGACCAACACGAAAAACAACTAACTCATGCAAGTGTTAAGGCTGGAAGACTAGCCTCTTGTATTCAAAACTGGCGTCAAATCACCTCAGATCCCTGGATTCTCCAGGCAGTTCGAGGTTATAGGTTAGAGTTTGACTCTCAACCAACTCAATTCCGATTTCCAATTCGACCAAGCTTCTCAGCAGAAGAAATATCCGCTGTTGATAAGGAAATAGCCAAATTATTAGAAAAAGGTGCCATTGTTGCAACCACGCACTGTTTGTAGAAATTTATTATCTAAATTATTATCTAAATTTATTATTAAATTCTATTATCGCTGCTACCTACATCCCTTCCTATCTATATTATCCATACCACACTCATTCCCTTCCAATGCCCTCGTGCTCCATTGACACTCTCTCACATTCCTTAATACTTTACGCACAACAACCCCTTCCACTGTCCCCTTGCTTGAGTCCGAATACCTGTGTCTTCCACAGCATTCTCGGATTAAATTCTGAGATTCTGTGCTTTAAATTTCCGGTTTAACCTGAATTTTGAAACTGTCAATGAATAGAATAAATAATCCAGACGGGATTGGTAGTTACTGTATTGTCCAGATTATTTTTGATGAAGATTCTTCATTGCATATCAGTACATTATATGTAATAATATTATGATAATATTATTATATCTTGCCATCATGAAATGCATGCTTTTTGTTGAGACTGATGAATTGTCTTACGGTAGTCATCATGTCTGGATAGCATTTGTGCAGTGTGATATGAGACGCCTTATATGCCAGGAAACGCAGGTATACGCCATTAGGCGGCGCTTGAAACGCTTTGTCACTGTTGTAGAACAGTCTTTTGAAACTTCGCTTCAGCTAAAAAACATCGACTCTACTCTGAACTCTACTGCTAATACCATGGACCCAGCGACGTCTTCGAGCTCTTCCAGCTCCGGTAGCTCTAGTGAGAGCGAAAGGGAACCAAGTCCCCTGAGAACCAGGACTGCGAAGAGAGAATTTTGGCTTTTAAAGTATCGGGTAAAGTGTATACCCAGAGGTGTATTAAAGACAGACATGAATAATTCCGGCAGGACAAGGTGGATTTCATTTTCGCCAAAGTTAACAAAAGATCAATTGGGGGATCTCCTGAAATCTTGTCATTAGACCGGTAAGTGACCTTGCGAACGAACATTATAAGACGAATAGAACTCCGATCTCGTAACTTAATATTTAAGCTAAACAATCAACAAAGAATCATCATCACAACCATTTTTTTAACATGCATCAAATTGTTTATTGTTTGTGCATTCAAAATATTCGTACTTGTCCGAAATATATTCACCAGATTGCAAGTGTTTAGATCCACTTCAAGAGGGTCAAAAATGGACAGGTTAGCAGACTCTCTCCCTAGTGCGAATGAGATGCTTTCCGCTGATGAAAGGAACTAAATCTAAGAAGATTTTCTTGTATCACAAAAAAGGTAATTGATGCAGGGGGAATATATTAAATTACTCGAAATTTTAAGAAGTTTTTGATCAAAGTTGCTCTGCTTTACCTCATGTTTTCATGTCATTCTTTTTGGATACGCGATTGCAAGCCATTTGAAGATTTTTTCCCCTAATAATAAAAAATGCCTCAGTTGGTCTTGAAGTTGCGTGCATAACGAAAAGAGAACCATATCCTAGTTCTTAAAAGATAAGTTAATCATTAATATTATTAATTATCTAAGGGTAAACCACTGTTTGCACACTTTATTGGTTTCAAAAAGCCTACATGCAATATTGTATGGTGAGAAGGTATGTTTTATCAATCGATCAGTTCTGGTTGCAGTAACATTTGCATGCAGTTATGATTTATATATACAATTACTGTTGTTGGGTTTTTTTCTCAGCAGCAGCAGCATCATCACCATTGCCATCATTCAAGCAAAAAAACAAAAATCACACACCATGTACACGTTGCATACAAAAGTTTAATGAGTGCACGAATGCAGTCGTTATTTTCTGGTATGTTTTGCTCATTTATCATTCCTAAGTCTTGTGAGATTTTTAACAAATCAAAGTGTCTGTGTTCTTATCGAACATAGAATGTCAGCAAACAATCCAAACTCAAGTGGAACCACGAAGTAGCATGCAAAATTGTGTGAAATCATCGAATCGAATCATCCACCCATACATCCATTCCTCCATCCATCTTTCTGTCCAACAATCCATTCATCCACCTATTTATTGAATATATTTTTCAGCAACATCAGCATCAGCATCATCAAGAAAAGCATTAACACCAAAGCTTTTCATAAAGCACACACCATGTAAGTTGCGTGCAAAACTGATTATTGTGTTCAAGATGATATTTGGTTTCGCATATGATCATGTTATTCATTTTTAATTTTTCTTTATATTCTCAATAACTATCTATGTATTCTCACATGCACAGGACTATCTGTTACATTATATAAGTAAATATGTATTATATACTGGTCACCGATTAATACCAGTCTTTCAATTGTTTGACTGACTGGTCTTATTAGCTTAAAGAAAGTTAATATTATTATTAAGCTGATTTATATATATATATTTTTTAAATAGTGCTTCTAAATTTATTTATAGCAATGGTTGAATACTTCGTTCCATGAAGGTGATGGAATCATAGGTAAGTAAATTTTATTTCTTTCATTTTATTTATTTATTTTTTACAGGCCCTTTTTAATATAATCATTTGAATTTCATGCAATAAATAACAAATAACTAACAATGATTGTTTTTAGTTATTGCGCACAGTAGGCTTTAAAGTTAGAATCTTGTTGGGCCATGTTAGTATCCTCCATACATGTTCCTTATTGGAAATCAAATGTTCTATACATACAACTCTATCTCAACCTGCATCGTAATGTTTATGGAGTGAATGGCAATGTTTTAGCACAGTGCGCTACCCATCGTATATCCACATTTTAAAGATTTAGTGTAGCTGTACATTAGTATGTTATGTAATCTCAACATGATTTTATTATTACAGTTGGAAGAACTTTTTAGTGGTATTGACATCTGCTAAAAAGACCTTACGGTTTACAAGCTGATGTAAAGGTAAGAAACTAATTATATCGAACTAAGATTACTGAATCAGGATTAAAATATGCAAATTCATACCATTTACCAAGTTTTTGATATTTTATATATATCTGAAATATACCAGTTACTGTTTATTTATTAGGTTGGACTTTAGACTTAATAACTTTACTTTTCGAACATTGATTGACAAGATGCGTGCGGGCGGAAATGAGAGACTTCATTTTGTAGTGCCCATAGGAAAAACGATGGTGGTGACGAGTTTGGAGAATGTATGACTTACTCGCTCTTTTTTACATAGAATTTTTATACCTTGACATGAATATATTTTAAATTTTACATGTAATAAATATTTTCTGCAATTTTAATTTGAATGGAAGTATTTATTTTTTGATTCTCCCACCCCCTACTCATAGCTTTGTCATAGTCAGTCGACAGATCAGTAAGACAGCGTAAAAATTTATACAGGCAGAAAAGAGCAATGTGAAAAACACCATCTTTGATCCGTTACAAAATATCTGTCATTTGCGACTAGAAATAAATATTCATTTTCCTAATTCGATACTAGTGGTAAGGACCTAGCACCCCGTCTCACACTCAAACTTCTGCCAGTCCTGATCCGCAGCAGCTTCCAGTTGAAACCGATCCCCCCAAAAGGTAAGATGTGGAACTCTAATCACGGTTAATGGTCAACTGTCATACTAATGCAGAATTTTATTCTCAAAGCACCAAGCCCAAGAGTGCAGAATTTTATTCTCAAAGCACCAAGCCCAAGAGCACAGCATGATCAAGTGAGGACACTACTCTCATAAAGAGGAAGATGCGGCATCTCTTAAGAGCGAAATTGATGCCCTCGCGCAGCCTCATCAAAGCGGAGTTTGTGCAAAATCTGCCAGGTCTTTGGGCACAAGAGAGCTCGAGGGAATGGCAGGGACGATGTGTAGAGAAAGTATGAAGCCTGTGGAAGAGTTCGCACTAGTGATTCCTGTCATTCCCTCAAACTCTCCACGTAGTGTAAACAAAAGTAACAATAAAACATTAAATAAATGTTTGGGTTGGTCTCGGAAGGCTAAAAGTCAAATGGTATACTGTCTTCGGTAGGTTGGTTCGAATCCAACATGACTCTCCAACGAGACCACTCAGCACAGTAGGCCAATCACTTTTATAATCCTGGCACATATATCAGTATAACTGCAAAAGTGAAAAGACGGAATCTGTAACGGGCACCTTAAAGTGTTTTGGCTCCCTCAAATCATAGCAAATCATAGCATGAGCGCCATGATAAAGGCAGATAAAACCCTGAAAGCCTCCCAAGGGGTTCAACGGATTGTTTTAGGGTTCTAAGACAGCACCTGTACATGAAAACCTCAGTCTAGAACCTCTTATAATACGAATCTCCACCGCTAGTGTGAGTACACAGTAAAAACAAAATTTCCGGACGTTTCCACTGTGACTTTATCCGGAAAAAATGTGACTTTGTCTGGAAAAGTGTGACTTCGTCCGTGTGTGACTGTGACCATGTCCGTAGATCCAGGCCCTGCCCCTGCCCCTAACCCTAATCCTAACCCTAACCCTCTCCCTAGAGTCTCTCGTCCCCAAAGAGGACATCCACTCTTTATCGCTCCACTGTGCCTGAGACGTCTCGACCAGCCGCGGTGATGTCCACCTGCTGTGGTCCCGGCAGGCCCTCCAGAGTCTGGTCAACACCCGTGGGAAATTGTATTCCCCAATGTCCATCCGGGGAGTGCGAACTTCCAGAGCAACCAGGACTCGCGTATGATGGACATTGGGGAACCGCTCAGACCTATCTTCGCCACCACTGCGCATTGCAACTTCCTCCAGTTGTACTGTAACTCACCGCATCTACACATGACGGCTGCGTACAAGCATCCCATCAGCGGCAGTGTGGTAACGTGCGGCGTCTTACACCCAAATACGAACAGGGAAGTGATACACCGGGCTCTGCGGTACCTCGACCACTACCGTGACCTTACGCGCAAGACGGCCCGCATGATGAAAGCCAGACTAGAAGGGGTCATGTACCTTACCGATAACTTCCCTGACGTCCTCTCGCCCTCTTTCCTCATCGACGAAGCAGCCCTCGTCCATCTCCTGACCTCCAAGGCCATGCTGCTACCGATCCACCAGATGGATGAGACGTCTCCCCTAACGTTCACCACCGTGCTAACCGCCATGCTGGGCCATCTGCTCCACCAGCTGCAAACCATCTTCGACAACAGCCGCGGGGTAGTTGGTTACGATGCCTCGTGGCTGGCGTACCAGTGCAAGCTGGCGCTGGAGTACTTTTTCCATGGCCGGCCCATCTGCCAAGAAGACCGCCAGCTCGCAGTCTCCCTGGGCGTCCACCCATGCCACGAGGATAGTGCCACCTACCAGAGAGGCATCTTGGGGCTGGCCCCACATCAGAGCGCCTCCTGTTGGCCTCTCCCCGCCTCCACTGAACAACTGGACCCTTCAGGAACGGCAGAGGCTGCCCATCGAACGGGTTTTCGAATTTTGCGAAAACCTGGACGCTGCCCCTGCCGTGGTGGGAGAGGCCTTCGTGAAGCTGGTCTTGCAAGACCTGTACCAACAGAACGACCGCCTGATGCTGCCTTCTCTGGGACCGTCATTTTTCAAACCTCCTGGAGTCTTAGCTGGGCATATGACCCTCGAAGAGCTCGTGAACAAATTGCTTGACCCGAAAAACAAGTATCCCTTCCCTGCCACCTTGGGGAGGGCCGTCGATTTGTTGAAGAGGAAGGGGCTGGACCCCAAGGAAATCCTGAACCTGGGCTTGTCGTCAATGCGCCTCAAGTATTTCCCAAAAGTAACGACTGTGGACCGCCAAAAGAACTATGTGCTGTCCTGGAAATTCCACCGTTACGTCCAGATTTCGTACACACCTGAAGATCTGCCCCCCTAAGAGAGAGCTGCCGGGTACGTGGAGGACGTCCTCGACCTTCTAGAGAGACGCAACATGTCCTATTCGAGGAATATAAACGTGTACCGCAACCATGGCTGTCCGTGGATGTCCCTGGTGTACCAGCGCCTCAACGTTGCCCAGTACACCAGGGACCAGGCGATCACCATCTTCGTCTACGCATCTTCAATTGCAATGCTGCTTAACAACGATTACGTGGACTACAAGGAGATAGCAGCATTGCAATTGGAGATGCCCATCAACATCTATCGGCTCCAGAGGCTCCGCATCCTATCTCCGCTCATCTTCAGACGACTAATGGGCAGCCCGCTGTACCGATTGGCAGACGACATTCCGTTCAGAGTATCCACGACGAGGCCTACCAACATGGGCGGCTCCTTCGTGCCTCATCCCGAGGACCCGGCCTCTTCATTGACTGAAGAGGCGAATGTGCAGCTGGCTGCACCGGAGGAAGAGGGGGATGAGGTGCGTAGGATGCCGCAGCGTTTCCTATCAGCAAACACCAGCAGACACATCCCGTGGTCAGGACTGGAACTCTCTTTCGTGAACGTCGATAGCTCACTGACGCATGCAGCGGCCTTTGCCATCTACAGGGATCGGGCCATAGCCAACCCAGTGCCAATCAGGACTCTCGACGCCTTCAAGAGACAAAGGCGAAGGTTGATGCAGTAAGTTAAAACAAAAAACAAAAACAAAAATACCATAAAAAATATAAAACAAAAAAAACCCACAAGTACAAGGGACCCAAAAACATTCTTAGCCTCTGAGCTGGTCTCGGAGGCACCCAAGTCTACCGGACTACCTATACTTTAGGTAGGTGGGTTCGACTCCCACAAGACTTTCAACGAGACCAGCCATTTTCATTTTCACTCTTGAATTATATACAAATATTTCTGACATATAACCTCTAGTACCTAGTCATAACCATGGGGGGCAATCATAGAAGGACTTGATGGATCGACGTGTGCTTTGGTATGCCTGTAGCCCACCGTTGGGACAACACGTATACGAAGATTGAGGGTCGTGGGTTGAATATTCGAGTGCCATTCACATTTTCAAAACTTCAAAAATTCATTTCTACCCCTCCATTTGCTCCTATCGCTCTGAGACTTCCACAATCATGGTGTACTTTCTCCAGGGCTATCCAACGGTGCTGGTTTGGTGGTACCATGTAACCTCGCCGAGATATCGCATGTCAAACATGGCACAAAACGTACAAGTGACCACCCCAAAATAAGTGACTTTTCACACTTTTCGAGATTCAAAAATTCATTCCCCCCCTGGATTTAACTCTGTTGCAAAACGCTGAGACATGTAAATTAGTTCTTGAACAGGGCTATCGAATCATGTAGGTCTTGTTCCCACAGTGTCTAACCCCGCCCAGTTATTAGCGATCCAAGATGGCCGACATTCAACATTTTTGAAACTTCAAACCCCAATTTCCCCCCCCCCTGGATTTGCTCCAATCGCTCTGAAACTTTTTAGCACCATGTTTCTACTTTCTTCTGAGCTTTCCAAAGATGTAAATTTCGTCTCTCTACGATGTAACCTCGCCGAGAACCAGTACGACGAAAATGGCCCAAAATTTGGCCATTTTTCATACATTTTCTCAAAACCGCCTGTGCCCTAAAAATGACCTCGTTTTGGACCATCTTTGAAGCCGTGTAACTTGGCAACGATGACAGATGGACACCTGACACTCCAGGAACGCAATCTCGCGAGGGTGGACAAAGTCCTCGAACAATAAAATTCCGGTGCCCCCCCTTTTTTCCTCAAGTTTAGGGGTGGTCCAAAATCGCAATCTTTGACTTCAAATAACTTATTAAATATGCAAATTTATGCATATCGTGGCCCATTTTGGGCGTGTCCGGACCTCCCCGGCTAGGGGGGGGGGGGGGGCACGGGTACTAAAAACTCCCTTACCCTAACTCTAATCCGGAACAGCGGAAGAATGCACACTTGAAAATCTGCTTTTTTGTTTTAAGTCAAAAGTGGATGTTCTTGGTATCATTGGAAAGGTCTTTGCCTCCTCTACATAAAGGTCTTGGTTTGAAGTCTTACCCACGTGATCTGAAGAAATTATGGGCTGTTGAAAAAAATTTCGCGGAAAAAAACACATGACTTTGGACCACGGAAAAACCAATTAGTGATTCTGAAAGCCCGTTTCAAGCTCTACAAGATGGATATAATTAAAATTACCCGGGGCTATTGTTGTGGGGTAATTATCCAATCGGCCGCAAATGGGTACTAAGGTATAGGAAACTGTGACCGGTGACACAAACTCATTTTTTTAAGAAACCCTAATTTTCTAACTTCTTTATTTCAAGTCCGATTAAGCTCAAACTTGGTACACATATGTGTCATGAAACATAGGATGATCCTGTGAAGGAATCTGAGTTTGGTCAAATTCGGGGGGAGTTACGCTCACTTAACCTTTTTTTTGGAAAGTGCGTTTTTCCGCAAATTTAGGTTTCGATTTTTGAAAGCTTTTCTAAAGTGCTGTGCCAATAATTTTTAGTGTGTGGATAGGTCTCGAAGAGGCCTTTCTTTTCATCATTACGAATTTGAAAAATATTAAAACCCTGATTTTTCAGAAGCGGTCAAAAATCACATTTCCGCAAAAATGCACACGACGTAAATGCGTCTAACTACCTTGCTTTTAGTCTTACCGGAACCAAAGTACCTTTGTTGTGTAGAACATAATAATAGCTATCTTTTTTATGGGAAACGTTTTCTGATTTAAGTTAAAGGTTCATAGTTATAAGGTACACAAGTTACCTTAAAAAAAACAAAAAAACAAAAACAACTTCAGTTTTCCACCCTTTAATCAACTTCTATCAAAACACCAAGCACATCCCTTGAAAGGTATCACTAAGACCTATTCACATATGAAATTTAGTTTAAGAATCTTTTATTCTGAATTTTTTACGGATTTTTAAGTGTTTTTTAGGAAAAAATTCATAAATGCTTAATTATGTATGCAAATGAGCTATGACGTCATATGTATGTTGCTCTTGTTAATGTCTACTAGTTGTATTAGTTTCATATCATTTAAGTGTAATGCAAAGGAGTTATACGTTGTCAAAATTTCAACATTCGGCCACCAATTTCGTGACCTTGACCTTGACTTTAACCAATAAGCTTTCAGTATGTTAAAGCTCTACTGCGGTTCTCTCAAGATACAAAGTATCAGAGCTCTAACTTGTTACACGAACGTGTGAGAATTTTTTGGAAACGGCCTTATTTCAAACTTTGAAAAATCACTTCTCAGCGGCACTTTAAGGAAATGATGCGCTGAGCACATGTAGGTGATCTACTCACTGAGGTCTATTCTAGCTCCTTCTAGCTATTATCCTTCTAGTAGAACTAAGATATCGGTATTGCACATGCGCCGTACAATGTTCCCACGCTGCCACCAATACCACGTGATTCCCCACACCACGTTCGCACATGTTATGAGGTTAACTTAAACGTTTGTGAGGAATAAAGAAATTAAAAGTATATCTCCCTTGTTTTTCACTAAGTCTATATCTCGTGACCCTCCCCTCCCTTGTTTCTCTTTTGTCCAGACGTTTCAAAGGTAAGACATGCTTTTTTGACACCTCAGTTTTTCATTTCTTGCTCCCCACTACTGAATCTTTTGCAATTTTCAAACCATGTACGTCATGCATAACGGCAAGAGGAACATTTTGATACCAAGAAAAGTGTAATAAGTTGTATAGTTAGTTCCTAATTAGTGATTTTCTATCGTGTGAAAAGTCACACGTGTAAAACAATAGTAATGGCGGACATAGGGGGAGGGGAGGGGAGGGTAGGGGAGGGTTACTAAGGGTACTGGTATCCGAATAAACACTTCCCTGTTTCTGACTATATCTCTGGAGTCCGTAGGCCGATCGATATGAAATAAGTATCATATTAAAGCTCTTGAACAGGGGAAGACAGCGAGGGTAGTCGTATGGGGATGGCTTTTAATGCGCACGCGCAATATAGACTGCAATGTCTTTTCACATATATCCCTGGTATCGACACTTATTTTCTATTACATATTAGTTAAAGATGAAAGATAAAAATTTATTCGATCAACAAACTGATCCACCAACTCTACAACTTAAAGTGCTGCCTTCGCGCAAGCGAAGGAGGTCGGCAATCGACCACTTCAGAAGCTTGTAAGTACGTTAATTTCAACCCTAACACTCTATAAATATGAATGATGTTAAATTTACATACATTCTTTCTTTTTTTTTCCCTCGAAAGCTCCTACGACAATACACGATTGTCGTCCAACTTTTGACTTCAATGGGCTACGACAAGCCCATCCACGATATTCGTGTGCCGAAATCTATTCCTATAGGAGAGGGAATAGACATGGAAGACATGGGTAAGTACGACTTTAATGGGATGAAATTTCTCTTTATATTTTGCTCACACTTACTGTTAATTTTGATTTCAGAGGAAATAGACTTCTTGTTGTTTCCATTACGAGAAGAGGGCCTGTATGTCGAGGCGTAGGAGCAGTTTACCCCTATAGATGGTAAGTAAACAAAAGGAGGCGTTATTGCTGTCGAAAATGTTCTAAGTGCTAAGCCTAGCCATCGTACCTGCCATTTTGTAGATAAAGATTACAAATTGCTGGGCCTCGACCCCGACACAGAGAAAAAGAAAGAAGAGGAGCAGAAGAAGGAGGAAGCGGCGTACGTGTTAGGTGTCAAGGCGAGACAAGAGAGGAGGAAGAAGAGGATTATGGAGATAAAGAAGGAACTGGGGAAGCATGGGATACAAGTTGAGAGGGCTGGAGTTGACAAGGTGCAAGAGGGGGCTGAGGTTAAGACAGATGTCAAGGTTGTTATTAAGGATTGTTGGGGGATGATGATGGAGTGGAGTAGAAGAGAAAAGGAGGAGGTTGTTGTTGTGGGTGATGATGGTGTTGATGATAAGGGGAAGGAGGAGGTTGACGTGGTAGATGAAGTGGTCGAGGGAGTAGGTGATGGCGATGATGGTGAGGATGTTGATGATGGTGAGGTTGAAGTGGTTGGGGAAGATTGTGTTAATGAGATTAAAGTTGAAGTAGAAGAGGTTTAGGTGGGTGCAAGTAAGAGGGGTAGTGCTGGTCGCTGCCCCGTGTGTCTAGAGCACAAAACATACGTTGTGCGCCACCTGCGTCTGGTCCACAGGTGGACCAATGAAAAGATAAAACAGCACAGACATGAAACGAAGCTGCGCCAGCCGCAAAGGTCTTCAAATCCGCTGAGAAAGTGCCCCTTTGTGGGATGTAATACAATGCTTACGAAATTCCAAACACATTGGAAGATCGCACATCACGTGGAAAAGGAGACAAAGCCTGAAAGGTAATTACCCTAGAGCTCTAGATTAACCCTCACCAAAAGGTGTATAACTTTCAAACTCTTTTGTAGATATGCACAGCTCCTCAAAGCCCTCAGAGTGCAGCAAAAGCAGTATAAGGAAAACATCACGATGATTATGAACAAGCAAGAAGTAAAGGAAGAGGAGAAGGATCAGAATGTTGGAGATAAAAGAAAGGCAGAAGAAAGTGGTATGTATACTAAATGGTGAACAATTATTGCTGAATGGACAATATACTCATAGTTGGATTTGGACTATTTTTGCAGTAGTTGAGACGAGGAAAAAGAAGATTGTTTTTGACATTGAGGAGGAATCCGACTCTGACCCAGACGATGTGTATGAGGTATCCATCCATCCATCCATCCATCCGTCCGTCCATCCATCCATCTTTCGAGAGCTAGCTAGCTATCATGGCGGAAGGACGCGATTTTAACTCTCTCGTCGAAACTGATTTAAAATCAAATTTACCACTCAAACTAGAAAGCGACCGCGGTAAGCAAAGGATCAAATGGCTTGGTGATTTTGAAGATTTAAAGGAATTTGCGAATTCAAGCCTTAAACTTAGTGGAAATTGGTTTTTTACGAGCAATAACGGAGGATTCCATGTTCTTAAGTCCGACACTGTAACTCTGTGTTTCTACCCAAACACGAAAACCTTGAATGTTCAGGGAGCGAAACAGGAAACAATGAAGAAAAAGATTATATCTTTTATTTCTGAGGACAGCGAGGAACAAAATGGAAACTGTAATGTAGAATCAAGTCCCGAATCAAGCTCTGAATCAGAAGATGAATCTGAAGAAGAAGAAGAAGAAGAAGACAAAGATGGCGTCGAGGAGGGACAAAAGAAGACCGAAGAATATGTTTCAAGTAAACCGAAACACGATGATATTCAAGTTCTTTTCTCAAGTATTAAGCCTCCCACTGGGGATAATCAATGCCCTGACTGCCAGAAAAACGCCAAAGATATCGAGGACTTGAAACGAAGACTACAAACTCTCGAAAGAAGATTTATGGAGTCAAATACTCCTTCCTATGAGGTTCTTCAAGCAAAATTCCAAATGCTTCAAGAAGAAAGAAACAATCTTTTATCATTATTATACTCGTCCAGATATTCAGCTCCAATCCAAAATTGGAATACTCCTCCATGTCCAATGTTTAACGGAACGTCCGTATATCACTCTGACGAAGCTAACTTTAATGGAAGCACTCTTAATTCACAACCCAAGAAGCAGAAAGTTGCACAACAACGCAAAGAACGACAGACAACCAGAGAGATGAACCAAAACTCCGTTCAAAACGAAAATCAAAATAACGAACCCTCAACCATCAAAATACCCGAAGTATTCGTTATTGGCGACTCAATGCTAAAATACATCCAAGGAGATAAACTGTCAAGAGATCAAAAAGTCAAATGTATGTCGTATGCTGGTGCCACAGTGGAGGACGCTGAGGATTTCATCAAACCTTCCATAAGGAAAAAGCCTAAGAAAGTGATAATACACTGCGGAACGAATAATTTGAACAGCGACAAAGATCAAGAACAAGCTTATTAAATTAATTGAGAACGTTAAGAAGGAAAGTTCAAGTACTGAAATAGCCTTTTCCTCCATTATACGTCGAAAGAACAATCAAGTAATTAATAACAACGTAAATCAGGTAAACCAACTATTGAAGAAATATTGTGAAAGCAATAACATAAGTTTTATTTGCAACGACAATATTGACGATAGTTTTCTCAATAGAGGAGGTATCCATTTAAATCGTCAGGGGGTAATTAAGCTAGCTTCGAACTTTAGGAATTATATTAATAATCATTGATTTAATCAAGTTGTCAGTGCATTACCACATTGTTCATTTTCAAAGCTTTTCCAGACTAACGGTTTTTAAATGGGAATCTTAAACATAAATAGTTTAAGAAAACTTATCGATGAGCTCAGAATTGTTATGTCCAATGACATCTTAGATATATTAGCCATTAACGAAACTAAATTAAATAGTAATGACTGTGATTCTCAGTTTTCCATCCCCGGATACGCGCTGATACGTCGAGATAGGAATAAACATGGAGGTGGAGTTTGTTTTTATATTCGTGACTCAATTAGTTTTTGTAGGAAAAAGAACCTAGAGGATGATGAATTGGAAATAATAATTATTGAGATTAGAAAGCCAAATTCTAGTCCCTTTCTCGTAATAACATGGTATCAACCTCCGAAACTACCTTTAGATTTCTTTGATAAATTCGTAAACGTTCTTCATATTATAGAAGATAAATACAAAGAAATTTACATTTTGGGGGATTTAAATTGTGATCTGCTTTCTAATCCCCCCGAGTTGCATACTTCACGGCTCAATGATATACTTGATGAATTTCAATTGGAGCAAATAATCAACGAGCCAACTAGGGTTACGAAAAAGACAGAGTCCTTAATCGACCATGTAATATCAAATTGTAAGAATAATATTATTCAGTCTGGAGTTTATGCACTATCTATTAGTGACCATTATTTGGCTTTCGCCATCAGGAAAATTGGTATCCCAAGAGGAAGACCTAAAATTATTGAAACGAGAAATTTTAAAAATTTTGACTGTGAAGACTTTGAAAATGACCTTAAAAACACTGTTTGGCCACTCTTCGACCAACTAAAAAACGTGGACGAAGCATGGGCAAGCTGGGAAAAAATCTTCTTAAAAACTATTGATAAGCACGCTCCCACTAGGTTGATTAAAGTGCCCAACAAACCCTCTCCCTGGATAAATGCTAATGTTAAACAAGAAATGCATAACAGGGACTTCCTAAAGAAAAAGGCCACGAAGTCTAATGACCCAGAAGACTGGTCTTGTTAATCAATTAGTTACTAAGACGAAAAGGAAATTTTATCAAGATCAAATTGAAAAACACTCTTGTGACACCAAGAAAACTTGGAAGACAATAAATAATCTCAGGGGCAAGAGATCACAAAATGTTGAAATCAGCGAAATTAGGCAGACTGTGCAAAATACTGTTACTAATCCAAAGGATGTAACAAATGTCCTTAACACTTATTTCACAGAAATTGCCGGTAAATTAGCTTCAGAAATAAATTCTAAACGTGCCAGTAATGTAAATTTCGCTGATTATGTTAAAAAAGTAGACCATGTGTTTACTTTTCGCTTGATCTATTCCTCTAGAGTACTTGAGCTTCTGCATGTAACTCTTTTGGTATACCTCAGGGGACAATTTTGGGCCCAGTTATCATTTGTTAATACAGTTTTTACGGCCTCTAGGTAGAGCAACATTAAGTTTTTTATCTTGATATTGATAGAGTTACCGTGCTTAAATAAAGATTATTATTATTGTTATTATCTATCTATCTATCTATCTGTCTATCTGTCTATCTATCTGTCTGTCTGTCTGTCTGTCTGTCTGTCTGTCTGTCTGTCTGTCTGTCTGTCTGTCTGTCTGTCTGTCTGTCTGTCTGTCTGTCTGTCTGTCTGTCTGTCTGTCTGTCTGTCTGTCTGTCTGTCTGTCTGTCTGTCTGTCTGTCTGTCTGTCTGTCTGTCTGTCTGTCTGTCTGTCTGTCTGTCTGTCTGTCTGTCTGTCTGTCTGTCTGTCTGTCTGTCTGTCTGTCTGTCTGTCTGTCTGTCTGTCTGTCTGTCTGTCTGTCTGTCTGTCTGTCTGTCTGTCTGTCTGTCTGTCTGTCTGTCTGTCTGTCTGTCTGTCTGTCTGTCTGTCTGTCTGTCTGTCTGTCTGTCTGTCTGTCTGTCTGTCTGTCTGTCTGTCTGTCTGTCTGTCTGACTTATCAATATTAGTATTGTCTCAAATACTAATATTGATAAGTCTGACGGTGATAATAGACCTCATTCTATTCCTAATGTTAGAGGTTTTAAAATGGCCTCTTTAAATATAACTAGTCTTGTAGCTCATATAGATGAACTGAGATCATGGGTCATTCAGCAAAATTTTGATCTTCTTTGCATAAATGAGTCAAGGCTCGATCCATCAATCCCAAGTTCAATGGTGAGCATCGAAGGCTATGACATCCATAGGTCTGATAGAAACCGCAATGGAGGGGGAGTTTGTTTATACTTGAAAAAGGGCGTAAATGGGAAAAACCGTAGTGACTTAACTGATGATAAAGTAGAGTCCCTGTGTTTTGAAATCATGAAGCCAAATAGCAAGTCTTTTGCCGTTTTAGCCTGTTATAGGCCTCCTAACTATGATACACGCTCATTTTTCAATATATTTGAAAATGTGTTAACAAAAATAGATTCTGAGTTTAAGGAAATTTATATCCTAGGGGATTTAAACTGTGATTTATTATCTACTAATATTAATCAGCAAACCCGCTATTTGAATACGACTGCTGAATTGTTTCAACTTACGCAGTTAATCACAGAACCAACTAGAGTCACTGAAAAAAGTAAAACCCTCATTGATGTGATCTTAACGAATAGCCCAGATAGGGTAGTCCGAAGTGGAGTGGTTCACATTGGTATCAGTGACCATAGTCTGGTTTATACAATACGGAAAATAGCAATTCCGACAAACAACAATCACTGTAAGATCTCATTTAGATCGGCTAAAAACTTTGACTCCGACAAGTTTCTTATGGATTTAGCAACACTCCCTTGGGATTGTTTGGATAATAAGGAAAGCCCGGATGACATGTGGGACAGATGGAAAGAGTTATTTCTCTCTGTTCTTGACTCGCACGCTCCGATCAAAACAAAACGAATAAGAAACAAGAAGTCTCCCTGGATGACAACTGATTTGAGGAAAGCTATGTACGATAGAGATAAAATGAAACAAAAAGCTACTCAAACGAATTCGAGGGACGACTGGAGTGATTATAAGTCTATTAGAAATCGCGTCAACAACGAGATAAAAAGAGCCAAGAAGTCATATTATGAAAATCATTTTGCACAAAATTCAAAAAACTCAAAGGAGGTCTGGAAAGCTATTAATGAAGTCCTCTCACGAAGGACTAAATCTGGCTCTTATGTAACATCTATCAAAACAGGTGATACATCGATGTGTGACTCGAAGGAAATAGCTGAGGTATTCAATTGTCATTTTTCTGAAATTGGGACTAAATTAGCTTGTTTAATTCCCGATGGACCGACTGCTTATAATGATTATCTAATTAGAATTGGCTCAACATTCACCTTACGACACACATCAGTTGATGAACTTATGAAAATCATTAATTCTATTGACGTTAAAAAAGCGACAGGTCTTGACGGTATACCATCTCATTTCATCAAGATTGCTTCACCAGTAATAAGTCAATCACTAGTGAAGCTATTCAATCAATCAGTTGATAAAGGGATTTTTCCTAACGGCTTGAAACTTGCGAAAGTTACGCCAATTCATAAAGCTAATGACAAAGATGATTTGAATAATTACCGTCCCATTTCGGTCTTACCTACTATTGCTAAGATTTTCGAGAGAATAGTTTTTAACCAGTTATATGAGTATCTAAACTCAAATAATTTACTTTCTCAAAAGCAGTCGGGATTTAGACCGCTTCATTCGACTACTACTGCACTCCTAGAAGCCACAACGGAGTGGCTTACCAATATGGATGAAGGTAAATTGAACTGTGTCACTTTCCTAGATTTTAAAAAAGCTTTTGACACAGTAAATCACTCCATACTTCTCCACAAATTATACTATTATGGGATTGCAGAAGAGTCGATAAAGTGGTTCAAATCTTACCTCACAGATCGTAGTCAGAGATGCTACATAAACCATACCTTATCTAGCTCTAGAACACTCGATTGCGGCATCCCTCAAGGCTCAATCCTTGGGCCATTATTATTTATTATTTACATAAACGATCTGCCAAATAGTGTCAAATTTTCAAATGCTAGAATGTATGCTGATGACACAAGTCTCACCACTTGTGGCACATCACAAAAGACTCTATTTGACGAGGTGAACGCTGATATTTCCAATATTCATAACTGGTTGAAAGCTAACAAACTTAGCTTAAATTCAGCTAAAACAGAGCACATGTTTATTGCTTCTGACGATAAATTGAAAAAAATTACCTCCGAACCACACATATATTTAAATAGCAAACCAATTACTAGAGTCTCTACAGCAAAAACTCTGGGTGTTGTGATTGACGAACGGGTGTCTTGGGTTGCTCATATTGATTACATTTGTAAAAAAATATCCTCTGGATTGAGTGGCATAAGACGAGTCCGCGATTACATCCCCTTGGAGACAGCTATTACCATATATGAGGCTCTCGTTTTACCTTGGTTTGACTATTGTGACGTGGTATGGGATAATTTACCAGTAACGTCTGCTGAAAGATTGCAAAAAATGCAAAATAGAGCTGCAAGAATAATAACAAAAAGCAGCTACGATGTCAGATCTAGTGATATTTTAACTTCTTTAGGCTGGAAAAGCTTACAAAGAAGAAGAAAGGAGCATAAAGCAATAATGATGTTTAAGACTTTAAATGCACTTGCACCAAAATCTGTAAGGGAACTCTTTTATTTTCAAGAAAATACCTACGATTTTCGTGGTAGAGAGAAGTGCTTAAAGTTACCGAAACCCAGCACTGAGTTTTTAAAAAGAGCTCTCTCTTATGACGGTGCAAAAGTGTGGAACTCGTTACCCCAAAGTGTCAGACTGTCCAATAATTTAAAATCTTTTAAGAGGAATCTTTCGTCTGTTGGTCCTTAACACTTTAATTACTATAATATTTTTGGGGGGTAGATGAGAATGTATTTCATAAATCTGTCTATATATTCTTAACGTTATTATTAATTTTTTATATATATTACCTATGAACTCGGTTTTCATGAAAACCAATTTGTACATTGATGAAATTTCCCGAGATTAAATAAAAGACATCTCTCTCTCTCTCTCTCTCTCTCTCTCTCTCTCTCTCTCTCTCTCTCTCTCTCTCTCTCTCTCTCTCTCTCTCTCTCTCTGTCTGTCTGTCTGTCTGTCTGTCTGTCTGTCTGTCTGTCTGTCTGTCTGTCTGTCTGTCTGTCTGTCTGTCTGTCTGTCTGTCTGTCTGTCTGTCTGTCTGTCTGTCTGTCTGTCTGTCTGTCTGTCGTCTGTCTGTCTGTCTGTCTGTCTGTCTGTCTGTCTGTCTGTCTGTCTGTCTGTCTGTCTGTCTGTCTGTCTGTCTGTCTGTCTGTCTGTCTGTCTGTCTGTCTGTCTGTCTGTCTGTCTGTCTGTCTGTCTGTCTGTCTGTCTGTCTGTCTGTCTGTCTGTCTGTCTGTCTGTCTGTCTGTCTGTCTGTCTGTCTGTCTGTCTGTCTGTCTGTCTGTCTGTCTGTCTGTCTGTCTGTCTGTCTGTCTGTCTGTCTGTCTGTCTGTCTGTCTGTCTGTCTGTCTGTTCTGTCTGTCTGTCTGTCTGTCTGTCTGTCTGTCTGTCTGTCTGTCTGTCTGTCTGTCTGTCTGTCTGTCTGCTGTCTGTCTGTCTGTCTGTCTGTCTGTCTGTCTGTCTGTCTGTCTGTCTGTCTGTCTGTCTGTCTGTCGTCTGTCTGTCTGTCTGTCTGTCTGTCTGTCTGTCTGTCTTGTCTGTCTGTCTGTGTCTGTCTGTCTGTCTGTCTGTCTGTCTGTCTGTCTGTCTGTCTGTCTGTCTGTCTGTCTGTCTGTCTGTCTGTCTGTCTGTCTGTCTGTCTGTCTGTCGTCTGTCTGTCTGTCTGTCTGTCTGTCTGTCTGTCTGTCTGTCTGTCTGTCTGTCTGTCTGTCTGTCTGTCTGTCTGTCTATCTTTAGATTCATGGATGGCCCTAGTGTAACCTAATAATAGATAGCATTTTTCGTACTCTTAAAAACGTACTATTTCAATCCAAATACAGTGGATTGACAGATATTGATGCTGTTTCTCCTCCCTAGGAGTCACTCTTTCATTGCTTTCGTTTTCAAATTTTACTAACTTCACAAACCCAGCTATGTTACATTAGGGAACATGGTCGTGGATTCTGCGGTTTCTTAATCGATCAAAAACCCAATATGATACGAAATCAGGTTAGATCATGCTTAACACTGTCTACTGATGCCCCCAAACATCCACTCAGTATTTAAGTTTCATTAGGAAATCGGGACGAAAATTTCAAGTAAGTTCGTATAAACTTCACTAGGTCCTAGGGTTTGAAGAAATTTCAAAATGATCAAAAAACGTGCATCTTCATGAAAAACTGCAATATCTTTCCACCGTTTTAATGTAGTCCCATCAAATTCAAGCACATACATTTTAGATAAATGTACTAGATGTCCTCAAAATTCCATGCAAAAATATTGAGTAGCTTTTGAGTTAGAAGGATTTTCTTGGCCAAAGTTCTCAAAATTTGCGTAACCGAAAAGCAGCTGTTTTGAGCAAATCTAACCATTCCAAGCGGATAATGATAACTTCTTACAAACATTACGGATAGGAATGGATTTTATACCAGTTGATAAGAGGTTTCTTCCGCACACTACACCAAAGGTGGAGGATAAAATAACATAATTCTAGGAAGTTATGATTTTTTATATGTACCCCTGTAAAATGCCGCTCAAGTTACAAATGGGAAAGTTAGGGTTAAGTTGGAATAAAGTTTTCTCCAGGTTCCATTTTGTTCGCGAAACTGAATCTCTTGCCATGAATAGAATCGATTCGGTGAATCCTAATACACAATTGAGTCGCTTTCGCTAATTTGCTTGTTTTGAATTTTTAATTTCCAACATTAAAATGTTACAAAAGGGAACATCGGCGAAAAACACCGAAATTATAGCTTCTTCTACACGACTTTTTTGTAAGACTTTTTGATGTAGAACTCTAATATGCGCATCACCAACTTGTTAAATAGTTGGTAAGAGTGTAGAATGGTGCCTTGTCTTTGGGAAATACGGCGTTTCTCCCTTGTTTTATCTGTAAGCATTTAGATACATTATTCGCACGTTTTTGCTTTCATATGTTAGTAACCTTTTATCTGTAAAAATTACAGCTACTTCTAATAGTAACATTAGTTCATCATTTTTATCATTGCATTCGTTTAAATCGTTTCATCAGTGCATTTGCGCATTTACGTAAGAGGCTCATCGCTTTCATATGAAAGAAAACGGAGGATGAGCTATATAGTCGTGATTTTTGAATTTTAAAACATTTTACTAAATAACCTTACTTTACAAACTCAAGGCAGTCAAGGTGCTGACACACGGTGCAACATTGCATGCAACATTGCACGCAACAGGACTGCTGCAGCGTGTCTTCCCCATGTTGTTGCACGCAATGTTGCATGCAACAATTCTGAAGTTAAATCGCGCTCTGCTGTTCCAACATTGTGCGCAACAAATGTCATCATGTGAACATGTCTGCAACATTACCTGCAACATTTTGAAATTTTAAGCGAAACAGCTTGTACCAAATTTATGACTGCGGACCAAATATCTTAACATAGCAGGCTGACATAAGCGATGTTGCATGATTTTATTCCAATGTCACTCCGATTCAAATTCGCTGCTTGCTGATGTTGAGTGCAATGTTGCACCGTGTTTCAGCAACTTAAACGCCATTGAAATCTTGATGATAACATAAAGACCATAACTATAATAAGTATAGCTGAAGTTACTTGCACTACTTCAATCGTTTGTTGCATTGCACTGTGTAAAAATACCATTAAACGTCAAGGAAACAAAACACAACCAAACACTGGGTACCACTAGCACTAATAACGACTTCTAAAGTAACGTAAAACTTAGTTAAAAAGTACGATAGAGGCCAAACTACTATGTGGCTGTATTTATTTCGATAAAAAAAATTGTAGTTTTTAGTCAAAACTCTGCGCATGGGCAATTGGTGTAAGATATTTGTTATCAGTTTCAAAGAACATCATATCAACACAAGACTTAGTGAAAGGTTACAATAGGCAACTATTACAGCGAGTGGTTGTAATACTATTTTTTAAATCGATTTTAATCCCGGAAAAACATTTCCCAAATAGAAAACAGTAAGATAATGGTGTTCTCTAAGCATTCCGATCAACCATATTGCACTTTTTATTTAAAAAGAATAAAAAGGAATGACAAAAAATTGAATGAAAATATAGAGTTACATAAGGGAACTATCGAAGTAACTGGTTTTAGTACACTTTTTATAATCGATTTTTATCCCCAAAAAACTTTCTCAGAAAGTGAACAACTATGATAATACTCTTCAAAAAGCATTGCGATTTACCATGTCACCTTTTTTATTTGAAATAAATAAAAAAAAATGACAGAAAATTGAAGGCGAATGTAGAGTTACATAAGGGAACGCCTAGAGTTACAAAAGGGAACCTCCGGTTACATTAGGGAGCGTGTCAGGTTACATTGGGGAACATCAAGTTACATTAGGGAACTCGTGAGGTTACATTAGGGATCGCGATCCCTTTTGTAACCGCAATGAGTTACAAAAGGGATCAAATGTTACAAAAGGGAGCGTGTCAAGTTACATTAGGGCCCCATGAATCTAACTATCTATCTATCTATCTATCTTCAGATTCATGGATTCTATGTAAATAGAATCCCGTCACGCTCTTTTCGAAGCAGATGTTTACTGAGCAAGCTTTCTTTGAAGCTCTTCTTTTGCCTCCTGGTATATCTTTTTGCGAGATTCCTCGGAAAGATCTTTTACGACTGTTTTTTTATTCCTTATGTCCGACTTTAATTTCTCGTATTTGTCTTCTTCGGCCAGAATAAGCGAAAATTCTACGTCGTCTATCTTTCTGTCACGCAAAGCCTTTGAGACAAGATCGGTAATTGTATTTACTTTAGCCCTTGACAGAGCTATTGTCGTGTCATGCTTGGATATTTTGCTTGACAACTGTTTCATAATGCCCGTAGCAACAGCCGAGATAATACCACAGGCTGCCCCAACGCCGGCCAAAGGAACTCCAACAATTATTCCCGGTCCAGTAAGCGAAGTAGCAACGCCGGAGCCCGTTAACACAACAGATATGGACCCTGAAATTATCGCAATCTTATGTAGCGTACTCCGGGCTCTGACGTACTTTTTTCTAACTTTTTCGTAGTGTTTTGTTTGCCCTTCCAAGTAAGCCAGGATTAAATTTGCTTTATTCAAACGAAAGTTCTCTGTATTTTCAATGGGTGCCGTAGTGTGATAATTGGGAACATCTGGGTACAACTGAGGTGCTGATGGTATAACGTCCATTATATATACTAATGTACGACGCTTTTGGGAATGATATTGAGGAGCAGCCACATCACGATAATCGAGATTACTGGAATTGGAGAGCATTTAGGAAGATGTTTCCGCATGCAGACCCCAGTAAGTTCGAAAGAAGACCCGATGGGATTTACTTCAACGGCTCCAGGATGTACAGCAATGTGGACTTGGAGCCAACGCTGGTGGGGCAAATAGACAATCAGCTGCAGCATTCCACGCCTACGGTACCTGTGCAGCATCCCACGGTAACGCCTAAACCAACCTCTAAGGGTTGGTCAAAGGAATTATTGCTGGGCAGCAGTACTTATCCAATACCCGCGGTTTCATTTGATGAACATCCAAGCTTGGACCTAACGTTGAACATGCGGATCTCTAACAACCATTCCTTTCCGTTAAAGGTGCGAGATATCTTCAAAGACGTACCCATTGTCCACACCACTGCAAAAGAATCTCATGAATGGTTAAGTGGCCCTAACATGCGTTATTGGCCGCAGCAGCTGAACTTTGCGGTTTGGTGTGCCACTAGCGGCTGTGGTGTAAGTGCAAACTTGATGAAGAATTCAATATTTATGTTTCATTTTCACTTCACGGTTAGAAGAATACTGCATGAAATGGGTGTTATTGCGCTGCCAGGAGATGCCGCGTTCTATCCAAGAGATAACAAATACGACGTTCCAGCCTACGACAGACTTTGTAAGGAGTTTGGTGTTGTAGGGAAGGATTTCAGGTGCACCGTGGGCACTAACAATGGGCTGGGACACGTTTGGGCTTATTGGGGGATTGGTGGGCACGAGCTAAGCGATAAGGAAGAGCATACGCTGCGGTTGCAGTGGGACACTGGGTATCACAAAGAAACCTACGACAGCAGCACCTTCTTCGAACCAAATACCAAAACTACTAAGGAAGTTAGAGACGGGCCTCTGTTTAAAGACGAGGGTGGTAAGTATGCCGGGGCTAATCCACTGATTATTAAGATTACCAACGACGAGCAAACGAAGCAATATTTTAATTTCATACCCAAAGTAGGCAAAGGACTAACTAGAGCTGGTCTTGCTCGTTTGAATCGCAGCATAGAAGCTTATGTGTATTCTATCCTTGGGGCTCAGGTAAACACCCGATCAAGTATAATTGGGAATACGGGCGCCGCAGAAGAAACGCGAGCCGAAGCCTTGATCTTATTCGAAAGTTCGATCTTGGAGGGTGACATTAGCAAGGGCGTACAGCGTTACCAACTAGCTATACAAGATTCTAAGGCAAGGTTGGATTATGCAGTAGCCCCGGGTTGTTGGTTAATGCCTAGTAATTTATCTATAAATACTGGCTCTGTAGTAGGTTACAACAACAAGCTGCAGCGAGCAACCAAAGACATGAAGTTTGGGGTGAATGATGTGAGCTCTGACATGACCAAGGGCATTCCTCACTTCGTAGAGAAACCAAAAAAGGAACACGCAGAAAAACCCGAACCAAAGAAGAAACCATCAAAGCATATTCCCGCAACCATACCTGAGGAATATGACCATAACCTACTAAAGGCCGGCGTAGCAGTTGCAAGCATTGGTCTGAGTTATTATATATGGCGATGAACAACCCCTACGTAGCTGGAGTGGATTGCGTTTACACGACTTACACGGGCGAGAAAAAATACACCCAGGCATCTTGGGTTGATGTCACGGGCATGTCTGTGAATTTGAACTACTCGGGAAAGAAGTTAATCCTTTGTAGTATTTGCATTGGTACGAGCAGCCATGCCAACGTCGGCTTTAGGTTCCTGGATGAGAATGGCGTACTGCAGCCTATGAGAAATAAGACAAACAACAGGGAGCCTGTGCATTTTTCCGTAGAGCCAAACCCCCTGAGCACCGAGAATTTATCGGTTTGGACTTTCCACATGGTTGCTGATTGCCATGGGAAGGTAAAGCTGCAGATAAGAGTAGATGACACCGGGAGTGTTTGCATAAACAGCATAGAAAATCAAAGGGATACTATCTACAATCACAAGACCATTAGCACTCTTACGGTAATGAGTCTATAGAAGGGAATTTATTCCCTGAAATATATGAACCCACACGCGAAGGAAGATTGGTTTCTTCATTATTTGGAGGAGAAGGAATACTTAGAACAGCATTGGTATGACACGTTGAGCGTTGCCTACTAGGACATTTTTGATAAGAAAATGTCATACGTATACCATGCTTCGCGTATTTCAAAACAACGACACCAAACTGCAATGCATAGTGCAAGGCGACAACCTGTACTTCAAAGCAAAGGAAGTTGCGGCTGCGTTAAGCTACACGAACTCCAGGAAGGCTGTGTCAGACCACGTATCGGAGGAAAATAAGGTAACTTTAGGGGATATAAAGGGTGTAACTCAAAATGACACCCTTAACGCGCAACCGCATTCCGTGTATTTAACGGAGGAGGGCCTTTACGAATTAGTATTTGGATCTGAAAAGCCCATAGCTAAAAAGTTTCGCAAGTGGGTGTTGGGTGACGTCCTTCCTACGTTAAGAAAAACGGGTAAGTATGCGCTTGACGGTCCAAACAAGTTGGTATTCAAGATCGAAAACGAATTTGACCTGCATAAAAAGGTAGTACACTACATTCGCAAATATTACCCCCAAATGCTCGTAGCGCCCGGCTTGGGTGAGCTGCAGGACTCGGACAGCAAGCGCATAAAGTGCTGGCAGAAAGGATATCAAAGGGGTCAACCTGACCTTCTTATCTTGAATGCACATTTGCGATACCGCGGTTTCTGCGTGGAATTAAAGACGCCAAAGGGTAATGGGGTGTTATCCGCGGATCAACGCCTGCTGCTGCAGCGGTACAAAGAAAATGGCTATAAGACGCTGGTGAGTAATGACTACGATGACATTTGCCGCGCCATTGCGGACTATGCGCAGGGAATTCGCCTGCCCTGTAGGCGGTGCTGTAAGCGCTTCCGAAGCGCGCAGACTCTGGGAACGCATTTAAAGATATTTCATAGATATAATGGGCATAGTTCAGCAAACGCAGTGGCGAGATTTGACGGAAGGCATCGCATATGAAATAAAAAATTACGTTGTCTTCGAAGAGCCAAACCGCTTACGGCTGCTTTTGAAAGACGAGCAGGGCATAGAGTATTCCCTGTGGGCGCCCGATAGGGTTCGGTACGTCATACAGGGCGAGGAATTCACCCATCTGCGCTCGCATGGTAAGCAGAAAGGGCGCTGTGAGTTCGACGTAGAAAGGCGGGTTACTCCGTCTCCTCTGCATGGGTAGACGCGTCCAAAGGTAGGGTGCGTTGCGCCTTTGGGTCCGCTGAGCACCAGTGGCCGGTAAAGTCGCTTTCTAAAAATGCGTTGCCGCAATGAAGGCAGTCGTATTTTTTACACGGTTTGGGTAGGGGCTGCTTACGGGGGCCAGCAGGTTCACAGGCGATGCAGTCGGCGGCAGGTTCGCACGTAATACAGTCCATATATTGAAAGGGTGATCAGGAATCCTCCAAGGAATGCTGTGAAGTAGCATATACTCAGGGCTCTGCAAGGTCCTCTTAAAAGGGGTCCTCATAATTATTGTTGATTGTTAACAGAACAACAATAAAAATAAGATCAAGGTTTGAGACTCTTTGCGCAAACCGAGATCTTCGTTGTTCCCTTTCTTATCCCTTATGGGCTTTCTCGACCGCCTCATTACTCGCATGCCAACTATTAAAGCGATCTAAGTACTCTTTAAAGCCGCCTTGACCCTCATACAGGCAATGCCAAATATGTTGGTCACTTCTTTGACAGCCGCAGCGCTCGCAGTCTGCCTCCCAATATTCCCTGTTTTCCCAGCGCACACCTTCCGCGCGGTCAAACATTGTGAAGATCTGATCTATTTCTTTCTTGCGGCGCGTTAACTCCTTTGCGGTGTCGGTGGGACAACATCGAGCCGCAACGTCACCATGTTTTGAGCATGCTACGCCCTCTAAGTCGTAACTGCGACATCGGTGAAGATGCCATGCGTCGGTAACTTCCTCGTCGCAGCGCACGCATACGTTCTTTAAGCACACCCTTTTGCTGCGGTGATACTCCAGCGCCTGTACGCTACTAAACTGTTTATCACAGTCCTCGCAAATCGTAACGTTAACCCTCTTTTTATCGCATACCCTTCTTTCGACGTGGTATTCCAACCGCTGTTTGGAGCTAAAGCCCCTACCACAATTCTTACACTCCATTATAACTAAGTGTTATTTAACCCTTATAAGGGATGCCGCATGAAGTCCTTAACGGACTCTTTTGCCCAGCCCGCCATCGTCAAGAGCGCACCAAAGCGTTCCGCGCGCTTCAGACCGCACATTTCATCGTACAACTCCTGCACGCGCTCTTTTAACCGGTCTATCTCCTCCCTTTGCATTTCTATGGTGTCTCTTTTATCTTTTGCGTCGGCGACAATTCTTTGCACTGCTTCCATTGGCTCCATATATATCAGGGAACAAGTTCCCTTCGAAAGAAGGGATATAATGAACCCAGATCACATGCCTTGTAACGCTCTGATAGTAAGACCCACCGGCTGCGGAAAGACCCAATTTGTGGTAGAGCAGCTATTAGGACCCTTTAGATACCGTTTCGACTACATAGTGCTATTATGCCCCACCTACGTGAATAACCGCACCTGGACGGGCATAGGAGTGAAAGATGACGACTTCTTTGTAGATATCTTAGACCCTAACGAGTTATCCAGCCACCTTAAGTTCTGGCACAAACAATTCCCTAAGGATACGCAAACCCTCCTTATACTGGATAACATTGCCTGCGGGGACGACGTAAAAAGGCGCACGTCAGAGTTTGTTAAACTTGCTTTCAGCGGCAGACACGACAATATTAGCGTTTGGTTGCTCTCGCAGCAGCTTACCAGTGTCTCCAAGCCCTTCAGGGAAAACATAGGTTCACTTGTCGTATTTTATACTCCGAGCAAGTCTGATCTGGAAACCATCTTAAGCGACTACGGCGGCGAGATATCCAAGGAACAGTTACACGAATACATGCGGCATTTAAAAACGCACCAACATTCCAAGATGATCTTCTCTTTGAGGTTTCCGTATTCCATTAACATATATGGATATTGAGCAGCTCTTAGATGAAGTCCCCACACAGTTAGACGAAAGTAACCTTAAGGAACAACTTAACATCCTTGTGTCATCGGGAAAGTGTAAGGAAATGATAGGCAAGTAACTTACCCATGAGCAGGTTAATAAGTTGTCAGAAGAGGAAGTCAAAAAGTTCCATAAGAGGTACGAGGCCGCCCTTGCAAGTAAGACCACGGACGCCGTAGCAGACTCCGCTATCCGACTTGCCACCAAGCTCCTTGGACTTGAGCTGCCTATAGACGACGTGGAGCAACTACAGAAGGACATAAGAGATGACTATGTCATATCCCAAGAACTTAAGATAACCTGCGGGTGGTTGTCGTTGAAGTGTGGTAAGTTAATGGCAGTCGCCTCTGCGGCCTTGCACGTACCTCAGCATGTTGACTTGAAGGAACTTGCGGGCACCTTTGGTGCCTCTTGGAAGGACTTCAAGAAGGACAGAGAAATCGAAAAGGTCTTCCAGGCAGCACTTGCCGAGGTACCTGATCAAGTCGCCTCAAGTACTTAGTTAAGTCATCCCTAAGTACTTGGTCAGGTCGCCTCAAGTACTTAGTCAAGTCGTCCTTAAGTACTTAGTCAAGTCCTATCAAGTTACTTATCAAGTCCTTCAAGTCCTTAGATATAAATGAGTGAATCGAAGGTAGAGCAGCCCCAAGAGGAGCAAAAGATTACCAAGGCTAAATCTCCAGGCAGAGTTGCTGCCTGTAAGAAGCTCGCGGAGATGAACAGGAAGAACAAAGCCAAAAAAGAAGAAAAGGTGGAGGAGAAAGAAGAGGAATCTTTTATTAATCCTGGGTACGTCATTGGCGCGTTGGGAGTTGCTATAGCAGCAGGTAGCCTTTACTTACAATGGCGGGCTACGAAGCCAAAAGTAGAACCCATGCGTGTGCCGCCAACATATCACGCACCCGTGCAGGAGCCCCCTAAGAGAAGCAAAATACCCGTGATGGAGTAATAACCTTCTCGCTCTGTAATATAATGTCAACCGCGTTATTGAAAACTGTTGAAGAGGCAGCTATCATTACTTCCATCGTTGCGGGTATTGGTTGGGTAGGTAAGAAAGTGCTCAAAGAAGACTTCATGCGCTGTGTATTTTAAAAGTTTGCGCTCTTCAAAGAACTTCAATAGGGGCACCGGTATCCATTCTTTCTCCTGCAGGTGCTTCCCATACCACGCATAGATTATGGGGTGCAGACCCGCTGCTAATTTCCAGGTGGTCAACCGTACAAACCCCGTTGCTGGGGCGTCGTAGTGACCATCCAACGCAACACGAAAGAACTGTGAATCTGGATGTCCGTAACGGTCGTAATATTCCTTACAATCTCCTAGGCCTTTGAAGCTTGCGGGGTAACAATATTTCATATCCAGCGACACGTATTCGTCTTCATCGTACTCCATGTTCCACAGATCACCGTGACCGTGTTCTACACAAGCTTTAGCTATATCTTTGAACTCCTCCGGTGTGGATTTCCACCCGTTTCTTTTCTTTGCGGCTAAGAAGTCCAAACTGCGACTGCTAAGCACTTCGTCAGAGAAGTCTTCTCCTAAAGTCTCGCAGGCGCTTCGAATGCGCAGCTGTTCCACTTCAGGACGATACAAGGTGCCGTCTTGGGTCATAAATTGACTTACCTCCGTGTCCATTAACCAAATGGAATTCTCGTGCATTAGTTCTGCAAGCGGTGACTCCTTGTAAACGCATGTTTCTTTCTTTTTGGGGAACCTTAACTCCCTCCACGCATGTGCGTTATGCTGGTAAATTACGATAGGCGCACCCCGGCCCCCATACTTGTGCGTCCCGGAGTAGATGAAGCCGTCGGTGATGTCTTTCACGTGTATGCGCCTTTCTAAAGCAACCTCTAACTTCTTGATGTTGTCTATCGTTCCTCCAGTCTTGTAAGTGGCGTTTTCCCATTTCCTGATGGCTTCTCTTCTCTTTAAAGTTAACTTACCACCCCTAGAGGAATCCTCAAAGAACTCTCTAACCAGCTTTCCTACGCAGTTACCAGGATGGCGCATTGGTTTAAGCTTTTTAACATCCGGGTTTTTAATCTCGTACGCGCCGTATATAACTACGGTAACCGGGTAAGCAACCTCGTAGAACAGCATGTCCACACCTACTAACGCTCCCGGTCTGGTGTCTTTATTCAGCACGAACAAGCTTTGCTTACCCGACGCCCGTATTGGATTACGCCCCTTTTCTATTATCCACTCACCGTCTAAATACTTTATAAACGTCAACTCCAGACGGTAATTACCTTCGGGCATTAAGTCAATTATCCTTTCTGCTCTTTCCTCGCTCATCGTCTCATCTGTATCTCCCTCCATAAACGTTGTGAAGGCAAAGTCCGCATCCAGGCGATCCAACACCTGAGTTCGCAGTCGGCGCACAGTTTTGTTACGAATGCTCGTGATGGTGTCCATCTATATCTATAAAATATCTTAACCCTCATTTGCGACCTTGCCCATCGTTTCGGCTACCTTTGATTCCTAACATAGCAGCAACATACAATGGGACACGGGTTATTCCCGCTGCCGACCCGTTCCTTAGACCGCCTGTAAAACCCGTAAATCTTCGACACTGACCGCGAGTCCCCCTTACTGATGCTTATGCAACATTGCACGCAACAGGACTGCTGCAGCGTGTATTCCCCATGTTGTTGCACGCAATGTTGCATGCAACAATTCTGAAGTTGAATCGCGCTCTGCTGTTGCAACATCGTGCGCAACAAATGTCATCATGTGAACATGTCTGCAACATTACCTGCAACATTTTGAAATTTTAAGCGAAACAGCTTATACCAAATTTATGACTGCGGACCAAATATCTTAACATAGCAGGCTGACATAAGCGATGTTGCATGATTTTATTCCAATGTCACTCCGATTCAAATTTGCTGCTTGCTGATGTTGAGTGCAACGTTGCACCTTGTGTCAGCAACTTAAACGCCATTGAAATCTTGATGATAACATAAAGACCATAACTATAATAAGTATAGCTGAAGTTACTTGCACTACTTCAATCGTTTGTTGTATTGCACTGTGTAAAAATACCATTAAACGTCAAGGAAACAAAACACAACCGTACACTGGGTATCACTAGCACTAATAACGACTTCTAAAGTAATGTAAAACTTAGTTAAGAAGTACGATAGAGGCCAAACTACTTTGTGGCTGTATTTATTTCGATAACAAATATTGGAGTTTTTAGTCAAAACTCTGCGCATGGGCAATTAGTTATATTGGCTTTTGTTTCTAAGTATCTAATATCGAATCAAGAATTATCACTAAATCAGACCAATATCGAAGCTTTGTGGTTGAACATAAATCCCTTTAATTCAAAAAGGAGCAAATTATTCGGTGCTATTTATCGTCCACCGTCAGCAGACCAACAATATGATTTGGCACTTGGGAAAAACATTGAAAGTGCATACATCAAAAGGAGAGGAGAAATACACATCGTTGGAGATTTTAATTTGGATTTTTTGAAGCCAAGTTACAAGAAACATCAACTGGCTAAAGTACTCAAGGGCTTGGATTTCGTTCAACTCGTCAATTGTGTTACAAGACCATCATCTAAAACATGTCTGGATCACATTTACTCATCGCATCCTCAGTACATTTCTGATGTTATAACTCCAAATATTGGTCTATCAGATCATTTACCGATTTTCTGCCGACGAAAGTTTATTAGATCAACAAAGAACGCAGATCATACCATATGCAAATACCGAGTGACAAAAAACCTTAATCCTGATATGTTACTTGCTGCACTCTCATCAGTCCCTTGGGATGAAGCTTGGACAAACGATGGCGTCGACGATTCGTTACAGGTATTTGAAAAGATGTTGAATAGCGTGTTGGATAAGCATTTACCTCTGAAAAGTAAACAAATTAAAAGAAGATTCCAACCCCCATGGTTCAATAAAGAAATCAAAACTACAATGATGGAAAGAGACAAATGCCTAAAAAGAGCTAGAAAAACAAATGTTCCTAAAGATTGGACATTGTTTAGGCACTTGAAATGCAAGACTAATAATCTTATCAAGAAAGCTAAAAGAAACTATTTTCGGACGACAATTGAGAAGAATAAAGGAAACCCAAGGGGAATCTGGAACACAAAAGTGTTAAATGGAACAGCAAAAACATCAACAAGGATTTCTGAGTTGAAGATTGACAATGAAAAAATCCAAGATCCAAAACACATCGCGGATGCTATGAACCAGTTTTTTGTGAATGTCGCCTCAACTTTCTCCAATGAATTGCAGTGTAATGACAATAACTTCACTGATGATAAATTAAGATATTTCATATCATCGAGGCTTGGGGAAGAGGATGTCTTTGAAATACCATTTATAACATGTGAGGAAGTTAAAGATCTTATTCAAAAACTCCCTATTAATAAAGCAACAGGCCCTGATGGAATCAGTACAAAGATCCTAAAAACTGGTTGCCCTTGTGATAGCTGATCCTATTTCCACGCTTTTCAATAAATCGATAGCCAAAGGCACCTTTCCCAGTCAATGGAAGATAGCCGAGGTTAGTCCAATCCACAAAGCTGGGCCACGTGAGGAATGCTGTAATTACCGTCCTATTTCCGTCTTATCTGTTATTTCAAAAATCTTTGAAAAGCATGTTGCCAGGTCACTGAACTCATTCCTTCAAGAATTTAACCTTCTTTACAAATATCAATCAGGATTTAGAGCTAAACATTCAACTGCCACTGCGCTTATTCATCTTACCGATCAGATCCTTTTTAATATGGACAGTGACAAAGTCACCGGCTCGTTATTCATCGATTTTAAAAAGGCTTTTGATTCCATTAATCATGGTATTCTTCTTAGAAAACTGCAAATGTACCAATTTGAGGATTTGGCATTTCAGTGGTTTACCTCATATTTATCTGGCCGACAACAATATGTTAAAGTGAACTCTACAACATCCTCTCTTCTAGAGATACAGCATGGTGTCCCACAAGGTTCCATTTTGGGACCAATCTTGTTCCTGATCTTTATCAATGACATGCCACTTTACATTTCAAACTCGAAAGTAACAATCTACGCAGACGATGCTACTTTATCATTAAGTTCAAAGGTAAATAGCCCTGTGTTATCTAGCAAGGTGAATGAGGACTTGAGTTCTATCAGTCAGTGGTCTAGGATAAATAAGTTATTTGTCAATGATTGCAAGACAAAGGCCATGCTTGTCGCTGGTAAACGCCTACGGAAACGCATGAACAGTGAACAATCCCAATTCAACTTAACAATCAATGGATCAAATATAGAACAAGTTGAAAAGCATAAACTTCTTGGTGTGGTCTTAGACGATGACTTAACTTACGAAGCACATGTCGAGGAGCTATCATCTAAGGTATCTAAGCGTATTGGTGTTCTGCGAAGGATTAGTCCGTATCTGAAGCGTTCACAAAGGGAAATCTACTACAGTACTATTATAAAACCAACTCTAAGTTACGCTTCTCCTGTCTGGTCATCATGCTCTTCAGATAGTCTTAATAGACTATTCCGTCTTCAAAAGAGGGCTGCAAGGATTATCACAGAAGCAGATATGAACTCTAGATCGATAGACTTGTTCAATTCTCTCAATTGGATACCATTTTATCAAGAAACACTTATTACTACCGGAGCACTTATGTATAAGAGAATTAATGGACAGACCCCTGAATATATGAATGAAAACCTTCTTACGAACGCTGATATACATAATAGAAATACTCGTTTTAAGAAATATAATTTTAGGTGCCCCCTCTTTCATCGACAGACCGAGGGTGGTAGAACGTTTACTGTTAGAGCCATTAAATTATGGAACAGTATGAACAATGACATTAAGCAATCACAATCAATTAAGGGCCTCAAAAAGGGTTTGTACGTTAAGTACTTAGGATATCAGAAAGAAAGTTTAACATTTTATTAGATTATTAGATCAATTGTATGAAAGTCATGTTCATTTTAGTAACGATGTAAGGCGTTTGTTCTGAGTCATGGGGGCTCCGTGCCAGCTTCACCCCAGGTCTTCCAGGTTGCGGCCTGAGGACTTGGAGTGGAGCTGTGCTGCGGTGCTCTTATGGCTTGGAGGAAACGTCTTACGTTATTTTTTTTATATTTTTTATTAGAGATTCCCTAATTTTATTTATTTTTTATTCACGTTTAGTTTGTTGTTAAATTTTGTTGATTTATTTCCTTTTTTTTTTTTTTTTTCGATTATGTATTTTTTAGTATTTCTTAGTTTTTTATTGTTATAATTTTCAGAGGGCCACTGGGTTTTCAGCACGATGTGTTTTATTGTAACTGTTGTGTGTCCCCTCTTTAAATAAAGTTTTATTATTATTATTATTATTATTATTATTATTATTATTATTATTATTATTATTATTATTAGCCTTATTATTAGATTTTATTTTCACCATTCATTTCGGGCACCCTGTGGTTTCACATATATACCAGTCTTGCTCGGTCAGTGCTATGTCACACAGTTTGAAAAATGGCGGACGGGTGCTGAAGGAAGGAGCTCTTCAAAAGCACTTTTTTTTCTCCCTCCCTTCTTCTTCTGGCTTTAAATTAGACTTCAGACGAGAGAGGGGAGGGAGAAGGCACCTTAAAACAGAGAATAAGCTAAGAAATTTTCAAAAGGTTAGTACGAAAAAGCCATTTTTTCCTGGCAGCGTTTGGCTTTGCCATTTAAATGGCTTAACATTTCTCACCACGATGTATCACTTCCCGTCCGCAAAAGCATCCAGCGATGCCATTGGCCATCTGCATGACCACCGAAAAACATGCTACCACTTGCACAGCTCTTCTCGTGGCTAACTTGCTCTTCAAATTCCTTCTTCATCCTCCTTCGTTGGATTCCTCCAACTAAAGCTACATTTTAAACCATGCTCCCGTCGAAGCTGGTATGTTAGAATTTTTCTGACAGCGACCGCGATTTTGCAGAGATGGCCAAGAAGATTTCCTTGGACTGAACAGTGCTAACTCCTGCCACATGCTTCAACAGCAGTACAAGACCGCATCAAACAGCAATTCTGTGAGAAGAGCCATGCATTATCCCACCACTCAGACAGTTGCCACAGAAATGGACCTGCTGCCTGCCTCAATCCCTATTAGCTTCGAGGACACTGACCAGAATATAGTAATAGCATATAGTGAAAGGTGTCTTGCGGGTCACAGTGACAACTGATCTTCCATCAAACAATGACTCTAATTTCTTTCCAACACCAGATAGAACCTTTTTGAAATGCCTGTAAGCAGCAGTAACGGGGACTCGCGGCCACCCCCCGGAATTACGTGGGTATTCCCCGCGCTCACGTACGTGCGTCGGCCGCGGGTATTACCCGTAAGGTCGTTCTGGGTATTACCTGCGTAATTCGATTCGAAAAGCTCTCTACGGGTTTTACTGGTGCCCCACATTACTAAGTTAAAATATTTGTCTTATATACGATGCATGAATGTAAAGAATTCAGTCCAATTTATGACTTCTGTATAAAGTGTTTGAAACCTAAGTTTATGCCCACTAAACCAAATAAGTATATTTGTTGTGGTAAAAAAATGCAAATAGAAGATGACACGTCAGCACAGTGTTACGAGTGTGGTAAGAATATTCGTAATGCCGTACCAAATGCTACCAGAGAGCAGTATTACGCCAATGGAGGTCGTAAGAAAACACCTTATAAGAGAATAAAATACTTTAGGGACTGGATGAGTCACATCCAAGGTTATCGACCGGTATATTTAGACAACGAAGTAAAGAAGAAAATCATAGATCACTTAGAAGAGCAAACCCCGCAAACTCTATGGAAAACGTTGAAAAAATTAAAACTAGGGAAATATTACAAAGCTATTCCCTATCTCTTGTCTGAAATTACCGGTAAGTCTATTCCCTGAGGTTTCTGATATGACAAAAGCCGAGTGGATGTTTTGTCGGTTGGTCGGTTGTCCTTATTACCCTGACGTAATTTACGAAATATTTTACAAAATAGACCCCAACCACCCCCTGTTAGGATGGATTCCGAGAAAATAAAAATGCAAAACTGTCGTTGCCAGAAACCCCACTGGGGAATGCATCGCGCAGGACACCAAGCTATCCCCAGTGGGGTTTTTTGCATTTTGGGCTTACGGGGCTTATTTCATCCCACGCCAGAGGCCCTCTAGTACATACACATATATCTTTCTTACGACCCACCAGAGGGTGAACTCTGGACAGCGTCCCGAGACACCCCCTGACTTTTCCAACTTTTCCTCACGAAACCCCCCATCGCGGGGTTGAATCGCACTTTCTATTTTTTCTTTTCCACCCCTCCCCCACGGTTGCTGTGAGTGGGGGAGGCTTTTTTTCTTCACTCACAGCAACCGGTCCAAATGTGTCTGCAGCGAGGCTTGAACTCGGGACTCTGGGCCTCCCCAGATCCAAAGTCCACGATCACAAGCGAACGCCAGACACACAGGACGCTTACGTATGTGAAAATTATTATATTTATGTCTTACACTCTAATTTGCATATGAACCAGACAGCCGGCGTTCAATATGTAAATAGAATCCTGTCACGCTCTTTTCAAAGCAGATGTTTACTGAGCGAGTTTTCTTTGAAGCTCCTCTTTTGCTTCTTGGTAGATCTTTTTGCGAGATTCCTCGGAAAGATCTTTTACGACTTTTTTTGTTCCTTATGTCCGACTTTAATTTCTCGTACTTTTCCTCTTCCGCTAAGATAAGCGAGAATTCTACATCGTCTATCTTTCTGTCACGCAAAGCCTTTGAGACAAGATCGGTAATTGTATTTACTTTAGCCCTTGACAGAGCTATTGTCATGTCATGCTTGGATATTTTGCTTGACAACTGTTTCATAATGCCCGTAGCAACAGCCGAAATGATACCACAGGCTGCCCCAACGCCGGCCAAAGGAACTCCAACAATTATTCCCGGTCCAGTAAGCGAAGTAGCAACGCCAGAGCCCGTTAACACAACAGAAATGGACCCTGAAGTTATCGCAATCTTATGTAGCGTACTCCGTGCTCTGACGTATTTCTTCCTAACTTTTTCATAGTGTTTTGCCTGCCCTTCCAAGTAAGCCAGTATTAAGTTCGCTTTGTTAAGTCTGAAATTTTCTGCGTTTAGTTCGTTAGGAACATCTGGATACAACTGAGGTGCTGATGGTATAACATCCATTATATATACTAATGTACGACGCTTTTGGGAATGATATTGAGGAGCAGCCACATCATGACAACAGGGATTATGCCAACTGGAGAGCATTTAGGAAGATGTTTCCACATGCAGACCCCACTAAGTTCGAAAGAAGGCCAGATGGGATTTACTTCAACGGCGAAAGAATGTACAGTAATGCGGACTTGGAGCCAAAGGCGACCGTCAAGCAACCAAAACCCGAGTATAAAGAAAGGCAACCTAATTTTCCAGAGAATTTATTATCGACAACAGAGGATTACCCATTTTACGACAACAAAGATGCGGAAGACTTTGCTAAGATGGTTACCTCTTTGGAGATTCCCGTGGGTCCTACGACTTTCAAGACAAAGGTCAGAGACATCTTTAGAGAAACTGCCATGAAACATAACTCAGGGAAAGAATCCAGAGAATGGTTATCAGGTCCCAACATGCGGTATTGGCCGCAGCAGTTAAACTTTGCTGTCTGGGCTGCTACTAAAGGATGTGGCATAGCCGCGGACATGTTCCATATTCCTTTCCTAAGATTCCACGTTGCTTTTGCTATTCGTAGGATATTGTTTGAGTTAGGAGCGCCACTTCCTGGTGACACTGTCTTTAACCCAAATGATAATAAATATGACAAAGTCGCATGGGAGCGATTAAGGAATGAGTTTAAGCTTACCAACCCTGATTTTCGCAACAAAGAGGGTGCCGCCCATGGTTTAGGAGAGACTTACACCTTTGCTTCGTATGTTGGTGCCAGCATAGAAACGCCGGGCATGAGATATCCTAGCTCTTACGAATTCTCGGACTTAGGAGGAAGCGGAACAAAGGGTAATCTAATTTACTTCATTCAGAGCAAAGAGAAGTATCCTTGGGCGCCTTTCTTTGCCGCAAAGGGCATTGGACTGAAAAACCTAGCAAGGATTAACCACAGCATTGAAGCCTTTGTTTACTGCATTCTAGGAGCACAGGTTAGCACTCGCAGCCCCATCGTAGATGCCAGTGGTGCGTCGCAGGAAACACAACAAGTATTCCTTGTCCTCTTCGAAAGCGCTGTTATCGAGAATGAGATTTCTAAGTCAGTTCAAAGATATCAATTGGCGGTGCAGCAATCTAAAGTGCGGTTAGATTACACCTCGAGTCCTGGTTGTTGGTTAATGCCAAGTAATTTGGTCATCAACACTAATTCCGTTGTGGGTTATAACAACAAACTTCAACGAGCTACTAAGGATATGAAGTTTGGGGTGAATGACGTGAACTCTGACATGAGCAAGGGCATTCCTCACTTCGTAGAGAAGCCAAAAAAGTCACACGAAACGAAGCTACCCGCAGTTAAGAAACCATCAAAGAAGGCCCTGCCTACGATACCCGAGGAATATGACCATAACTTACTAAAGGCCGGCTTAGCCACCGCAAGCATTGGTCTGAGTTATTATATATGGCGATGAACAACCCCTACGTAGCTGGAGTAGATTGTGTCTATACGACTTACACAGGCGAGAAAAAATACAACCAGGCGGCTTGGGTGGATGTCACCGGGATGTCCGTGGATCTGAACTACTCTGGGAAGAAGCTGATAATATGCAGCATTTGCATTGGTACGAGCAGCCATGCCAACGTGGGCTTTAGGTTCCTGGATGACAATGGCATACTGCAGCCTATGAGAAATAAGACAAACAACAGGGAGCCTGTGCATTTTTCCGTAGAGCCAAACCCCCTGAGCACCGAAAATTTATCGGTTTGGACTTTTCATATGGTTGCCGATTGCCATGGGAAGGTAAAGCTGCAAATGCGCGTAGACGATACTGGAAAGGCTACGGTAAATAGCATAGAAAATCAAAGAGATACGGCTTATAACCATATGACCATAAGCACTCTTACGGCGCTTAGCCTCTAAAAAGGTAACTTTGTTGCCTGCCCCTTCTAACGAAGGGGACTTGTCCCCTGTAATATATGAATCCGCATTTAAGTGAAACGCGCTACGTTCACTATTTAGACGCGAAGGAGTACAAAGGGCATAAGTGGTTTGATACGGGAATATGGGTTGAAGTTGGGGGCTCTGCGTTAGTCATTTGCACCATTTGCATTAACACGGGAACGAGCGCGAACGTGGGGTTTAGGCTCGTTGATGAGAATGACGAGCCTTTGCCTCCCTATCGGACTTCCTCGAACAGCAGAAGAGCGGTCCACTTCTCAATGGAGCCAAACAAAATTAGCTTAGAAGATCTAACGCCGGTCGCGTTTCATATGGTAATTAATTGTAAATATGCTAAGTTACAAATATTTCCCGATGATGGTACCAGCGATGGGTCGGCGTTGGGCAACGTAAGGATAAATAGCATAGGCATGGGTAGCAATATTACCGACGCGGTTTGGAGCCATAAACCCATTTCCACTATAAGCGTGTTGCCGCTAGTTCCGTATTATCAAGGCGGCGCGAATACTATCTTTACTTACCTCAAGTCGAGGATGCCTCGGATGCCTGATGACGATAAGCCCGACATAATACACGAGGACAAGATTAACCCTTCATTTTCTTCAGGAGGACCACTCCAATAGCTACTACCAAGATCCAAATGTTATTCCCCACGAACTTCAACAGTTCACCGCTGGCCCTAAGTGCCAGGCCAAGAACACTACCAAGCAGCCCAGGCAAGCCGGCTGCCATTTTTTTCCCTAAGTCCGTTAATCCACTGCCTAACTTCTTTACGCCTGCACCCGTAGCCTTAAGCGCGGACAAGATTACCCCTACTACGCTTGAAATAGCAACCGCAAATGCCAGCGGAACACCATACTTCACCAGAGCTCTTTTTACCTTTTCCTTGGTGGTAAGCCCCAACTCTTTTTCCAGGTTTTCCTTTTGCGCCTGTAATTCCGCAAGGCGTACCTCGAGGGTTTCCACTTCCTTTTGGGCTGCCTCCCTTTCCTCTTCGGGACGAGCCTGGTCATCGATTATTTCCTGCTGCCGCTCTATTTGCCCCTCCAGGTCTTCGATGGCCTGGCTCATTTTTCTGTTTTGCTCTTCTTTAGTATTGATTTCGGCAACCAACTGCCGCCGTTCCTCCAAAGAGCCGGCTATGGTGACATGCAAGTTTTTAGCTTCCTCCTTGCTCATATCCAGGTCTTGCAGGGCAAGATCGAAGGCCTTTTGGGCTTGGTCCCTATCGCGTAGGGTATTGTCTCTTTGTTCTCTAATTTCTATCATTTGCTGATTCTTGTCGTTGACTTCTCTTTTTTGAGCATCGAGAAGCAGTTGGTTCTGTCTCATGTAATCTGCTTCCCTTTCCTCCAGTGTTTCTTGCAGCTCCTCGACGCGTTTTTCTAACGCAACCCTTTTATTCAGGGTTGCCAACCTTTCTAACGCACTTCGGGTAGCTAGTTGAAAGCCTTTTAATCTCGCCACGTCACCCCTAACGACACCATTTTCGTCGAAAAGGGGTGGCAGCCTTGTCCAGCGGTCTTTGTCAGGAAATCTCAGGTCTTGGACGCTTATGAGGACTTTGCCGTCGCGCTCCGTAAGCTTTATGTCATCGACCTCAAAGCGGGAATAGCGCTGCGTTAGCTCTTGCTTTGCCCACTCTACGGTTTCTTGTTCGGGTTCCTCATTTATGTTTTGAAGTTCCAAGTACTCAGGAACGGGGCCGCGGTTTTTTGATTGCCACATGCGATTCAAGGCTGCCTTGAAGCTTCTCCACCTACTGCCATACTTGCTTGCCAAGGCCATGTCGTAAAGCAAAGGCTTTGCCTCCGCGTTTTTAGTCCATTCATCAAATTCTTCATCGTTAATATCGACTTGGCCTTCTTCGGTAAGGGGGTCAAAATCCGTTCCTTCTACTTCCATTATATATGATAAGCTCAAAGTTAAACCCCAACGTATTACCTAAGCAGGTTGGTGGACTGAAAGCGGAACGCACCTTTCACAGGGTCACATTCACGACATCCAGCGCAAAGCCAGGAGAAACCTTGTACGTAGGCGTACCCCGTCTAACTGGATAACCTAGTATTGGTTCCTGGTACCTTGGCTTTAAGGTTTGACCTAGCAATACAACCAAGCACCAAGGACAAGCGCTATACTGTCAATAACGTGGGTAGGAACCTCGTCTCTAAGATGAGAATCAAGTTTGCCGGGGAATCCCTCTTGGACTTAAACAGGTACGATTTGTACGCCACGTATAAGGATCTGTGGCTAACAGCCTTCGACCGTGCACAAAAGATAGAGCAGGGAATTGGTAGTGTTATCCTACGTAAGCTTCGCAGCGACACCAACCCGGCGCCTACGGACTCCAGCGGAGCAACCGCAGTAGCAGACGCAACAAGGGTAAAGACCGCTTATGGTAGCAAGTACGTTATCCCGCTGGACTTCGAGGTGATTACGAGTCATGGCGTGTACTACCCCAGACAGTTATCCGAGTTACAGTTTGAAGTAACCTTGGCGGACACTACGAACGTCATTGGAGGCATGGACAGCGCAATTAGCGGGGCTGTTGATCCCTATTCTATCACCAACTTAGAGCTGCAGTATGAGACCGTGTACAGCGAAGAGCTGGCCCGTAGCGCTGGCATGGAATACAGCTCCGGAAAGGCATTCTTATACGACCACGTAGTGATGTATAAAACATTTAGCTTCTTGGATAAGACGGATGAGGTTATCAACCAAAGTATTAACCTCCCCCGAAGAAGTCTCACGGGGTTAATGTTGGTGTTTGCCAAACCCTACGAAGCCGGCAAGCGCAACTCCGAAGCCTTTCACAACCCCAACATTACTAACGTGGGGGTGAATGTCAACGGCGTTCCAAACAAGGTCTACTCCCAGGGAATAAAGCCCGCAGACGTGTACAGGGAGGCAATGCGCAAGTTTGGTGACCAAATTAGTCCCGAGGAATTCGTTAAGGATAAGTATGCGTTATGGATTGACATGCGCACCATTAACGACGAAACCATGCACGGTCAGGGTCTGCGGCTGGTAAACACCCAAGACGGCATCACTTTGGAGATCAAGCGCACAAAGAATGCCGCTGCGGGCGACGGCGAGAAAATAAACTGCTACGTCTTTGTCGTGTCTGACGCGCAACTGAGCATAGAAATGAATCAGCTAAAGAGCGTTGCATATTAACGACTTCGTTACCTCAGTCGTTCTAGTCGCTGCGCTCCCTCATCCTAGTTACCCTGAAAAACATAAAATATTTCTAGTGTATACGATGCTACGCGTATTCCAAAACAACGAAACAAAACTTCAATGCATAGTGCAAGGCGAAACTTTGTACTTCAAAGGAAAGGAAGTGGCTGCTGCATTAGGATATGAGCACCCCAAGGATGCTATTAAGGTGTACGTTCGTGATAAGTATAAGATAAAAGTCAGTGAGCTTAGAAGGGAGGCGATTCACCTCCCTTCCAAGTTACACCCAGATTCCCTGTACGTAACCGAATCTGGCTTGTATCAATTAATATTTAGCTCTAAGATGTCGACGGCGGAGGTGTTTCAGGATTGGGTGCTCGAAGAGGTCCTTCCCACCGTTAAGAAAAACTGGAAAATACGCAATAGAAAAGCGGTTTGACACCCAAAACAAGCTGGTTTTCAAGATCGAAAATGAGTTTGACCTGCATAAGAAGGTGGTTAACTATATCCGCAGGTTTTACCCACAGATGCTCATAACACCAGGTTTGGGTGAATTACAGGACTCGGATGGAAAGCGCATTAAGTGCTGGCAGAAGGGCTACCAACGTGGTCAGCCTGACTTAATGATCATGAATGCGCATGTTCATTACCATGGGTTCTGTATTGAATTAAAAACGCCAAAAGGTAATGGGGTGCTTTCCCCGGATCAACAGCTGAGATATGAGGAAAACGGGTAAAAGGTGCTCATAAGTAATGACTACGACGACATTTGCCGCGCAATTAACGCATACGCAGAGCAAATCCGCATACCTTGTAAGTTCTGCTGCAAAGCCTTTAAGACTTCCGAGACGTTGTCGACGCATTTAAAGATATTCCATAGGATATATGAACCGGCTTACATCGAAAGGGCAATTGGTACAAACACAATGGCGTGAATTAATCGAAGGTGTTTCATATGAAATAAAAAATTATGTCGTATTTGAGGATTTGAACCGCATGCGGTTACTCCTCAAATACGACGGCGTCGAATATTCTCTCTGGGCGCCTGACAGGGTGCGCTACATACTACAAGGCGAGGAATTCACCCACCTGCGTTCGCACGGCAAGCGGGATGGGCGGTGGGTGTTTGACATTGAAAGAAGGGTTGCCCCGTCTCCTCTATGTGGTTATGCGCGTCTAAAGTAGGGTTGTCGACAATGAGGGTCGGCGACTCTTTTAACGATGCAGTCAGCAGGGGGTTCGCATGTAATACAGTCCATATATTGAAAGGGTTATTAGGAATCCTCCTAGGAATGCTGCTGCATAGGCTATCATATATCCATCCCAGAATGTTAAATGGTGGTTAAGATTTTGCTAAAAAAGGTCGGAAACTATTTCAGAAACCATCTCAGAATGTTAAGCTGAGGTTAAAATATTGTTAAATGGGGTCGGAAACCCTCAAAAAGAATGCCTCAAAATGTTAAGCTGAGGTTAAATCTTTGTTAAGGCAGTTAAAGATATGTTCCTCTTCTCTTACACATCCACATCTCCCACACTGCTGCCTCCAATATTCCCTGTTAGTCCATGGAACACCTTCTAACATGTCAAAGTGTGGAAGGGTATGACTTATCTTCCTAAAATAGTCTATCCTATCTCTTAGGTAATCATCCTTATGCGTGCAACGACTCATAAGATCCCCACACTGGTAACAATCCACCCCTTCCAAGTCGTATCCCTTTGAAAGGTATTGATACGATCTTTCATGCTTTTCCTCGTGAGTTTGAAGCCGCTGACGACTACTTAAAACCTTTCCACAGTAACTACACTCCGTCGTTTTACGACAAATACCCTTATTTACGTGTTGTTGCATCTTTTGAACGGTGCTGAACTCCTTATTACAATCCTTGCAAGCCTTGCTGACTAACTTCTTTGTACAAACCCCATGGTAAACGTGGTATCTTAACCTTTGCTTCGTACTAAAAACCTTCTTACAGACTAAGCAGTCCATATATACTTAACAATATCTTAACCTATATTTAACATTATAAGGCACCTTTCTTAGGAGTTTCCGACACCATTTAACAATATCTTAACCTATATTTAACATTATAAGGCACCTTTCTTAGGAGTTTCCGACCCCATTTAACAATATCTTAACCTATATTTAACATTTTATGGTGGATATCTCATAAAGTCCTTAACGGACTCCTTAGCCCATGAGGCCATCGTTAACAGCGCACCAAACCTTTCCGCACGCTTCAGACCACACATTTCATCGTACAACTCCTGCACGCGCTCTTTTAATCGATTGATCTTCTCCCTTTGCATTTCCATGGTGTCTCTCTTATCTTTTACGTCGTTAACCATTCTCTGCACTGCTTCCGTAGGCTCCACATATATGAACCCAGATCACATGCCTTGTAACGCTCTGATAGTAGGACCCACCGGCTGTGGAAAGACCCAGTTCGTGGTAGAGCAGCTATTAGGACCCTTTAGATACCGTTTCGACTACATAGTGCTACTTTGCCCCACCTACGTGAACAACCGCACCTGGACGGGCATAGGAGTGAAAGATGACGACTTCTTTGTAGATATCTTAGACCCTAACGAGTTATCTGGACATCTTAAGTTCTGGCATAAACAATTCCCTAAAGATACACAGACACTCCTCATATTGGACGACATCGCCTGCGGGGACGACGTAAAAAGGCGCACTTCCGAGCTCGTTAAACTCGCCTTTAGCGGCAGGCATGACAATATCAGCGTTTGGTTGCTCTCGCAGCAGCTTACCAGTATCTCCAAGCCT